>NW_014569583.1:876799-888405 GCF_001313835.1 Polistes canadensis
AAAAAAAAAAAAAAAAAAAAAAAAAAAAAAATCTTGATTATATAATAATAACTATTGTTTCATTGAAGAACCAATTTAAATAAAATATTTAATTATGATATTAAATAAAAAAGACAATTAGTAGATGGTATTCAGACATTAAAAAGAATAGAGGATATTCCAACTTATTATGAATCTCCTATAAAACAAGTTATTGTATCTCAATGTGGTGAATATATTTTCGATCATAAACCAAAAATGGAACCGGAAACAGATATATTTCTTGTTAGCATCGCTGTGTGATATCTTATGGTTATATATTTTATTAAATATTTTATGATTATTAATCGACACACATTTTTTTTTGCATATCTATTTTTTCAGGAATGCCAACCATGGATAAATGTTGGAGAAAATAATATAATCTATCAATATCCATACAATACTTATTCAGATATTTCTTTATGGCTTGATAATATTATTGATGAAATAGATATTCGTGATACAGCATCTCTTCTTATTGCTGAACGATATTTAAGTAGTCTATACTGTCTCCCAACAGATTATCTATCAGGTTGTTTTGAAATATATAATTTAATTTTTAAAATCTATACAAACTTTTTCTCCTAATAAATCTTTTTAATAATGACCATATTGTTGTTTGTTAGAAAAAAGCGTTAATCATTTTGAAAAAGATCAGGAACTTGATAAAAATTTAAGTGTCAATTGCAAATCCAAACTACGTGAATTATTAGCAGATTTTCGACCCGAAACAATGAGTAAAGAAGAAAAAGTGATTTTCATAGAAAAACTTTCTAAAATCATTGTTTCATATGCTTTAAATTCTATCCATAATGAGGTAAAGCTAGAAAAGTTTTATTTTATTTTAGAGAAAATGATCTATTACAATATATAAAATATAACTTTGACATTTTCTTTTTAGTGTTTTGGACAGTGTACATTAAAGGATGCTTATGAAATGATACCAAAAATATTAGAATCTGCTTATGATATTGCAAGGGCAACTATTGCCAAATATACCCGAGCAGAAATGAATAAGTATGCACATTTATTTAATAAGAAAAAATATGAATAAATTATTAATTATTCGTTTTTGTTCTTAGGCTGTTGAAAACAGAGAAACAAGATGATAAGACAATCATAGACTCATCTTTGTCTCTTATTGAAGAAATATTAAAGAAATCTATACTTCATTCTTTACAATCTACAAATGCGGTAGACTGTGAATAGATTTAACAACAAATTCAATATTTACTAAAAAACATTCCATTTATTTAATATTTTATTCAAATCGCATACTTATTTTTTATTTAGAATAACCATATTTTTTTTTTATATAATTTAAAAAATTTAAAGAATATACATCATTGATTAACATTCCAAATTATACAAAATAATGACCTTTAAGAAAAATAGAATTTATCATATTATTGTTTTATTTTAGAAAAAAGTTTTTTACCGAATCCTTTTGGAACTTTTTTAATGCCCACACCTTTTGCATTTGTTTCTTCATTCATATCACATTTTTTATGAATTGAGTTGTATAACATTTGTGCATCACTTTTGTTCCCAACTATTTCAGCTAATTCATCCTATACATTGAATAATAAATAGTTCTTTTTATTAATCTTCTACGAAATATTAATGAAAAAGCAGTAGAATTCAGGTAATAGATTAGTTTACTTTACCTCTGTGAGTTTAATAAGATGATCGAGTGATTTTCCTTTGTTTAAAATAGCGCATAAATTCTTAGAACTTACGCCAGGTAATTTAGCAATGAAATCTTGTATGTGAGGATTATATTTTTGAAACATCAGTTGGCTATCTTCTGCATTTTCATCTACTCCAATCGTAACTGCCTTTTCAGCATTTGGTTGATCTCTACCACTCTATATAAAAATAATTGTATTACTAAACATTGATTTTATTTAAAATCATTTAATATGTTACCTTCAGTTCTTCAAACAACTGTGCAGATGCATGAGGACTTTGTGACCACACGAGTTTTAGTTTAGGAAAATGTAAAGTCAACAATTGCAATTTGGATGTAACTGCATAACTGTTAACATCTTTGCCCATATAATAGCAACCCTTAAAGTAAAGAAATCTTTGATATCTTTTTTCATATAAAATTTGGGATTGTCAAGTATAAAATTTGTAGAAAAATAAAGTTGATAACATAACTCACAATAAATTTCATACTTGTCAACCCAATAATTCATGTAAAAAATATCGAAAATAAAACATTTTAATATACTAATTACCTGGAAACAGAATGGTTTATTCTGATCAAATTCGATAAGAAGCATTGGTTTAGGATAATACCTAGACATAGCAACAGCTTGATTGTATAATCTTCCAGAGTTAAGGGATCCAATTAAATCAGATACACTTTTTCTTTCGATGCAAATTTCTGGAGATAGAATATAATCTCCAATCTAATACATAAATAATATATATAATAATAATATATATGTTATAAAATATGTATAAAATAAATATATAATTTTAAAGCTGACATATTACATTATTAACTTACAGTTAAAGTTACAGGCTCAATTTTTATACCACGAGAATGTAAAATGGATGGCAATTCGCTTTGGAATTCTCTCATATCAACTATGACTTTATTAACAAAAGTTTTCTGATTTTTTTCTTGATCTCCCTGGCGCGAATTCGGTATTGTTTCTTTATCCGACTGTGTAGCAAATATTAAGCAATCTTCTGATTTTCCATCTTGATCTTCAGGTACAACCATTGTCTACAAAAATACATACATATGAATAAATATACCAAATATATATCTTAAGATCGAAATAATTTAATTAATGAAATTCTTACTTTCTTATTATTGATTAAAATATGGAAAGCTTCTTTCTCTCGTCGTAATGACGTTAAATATTCTTGTTCTTCAACAGATCCTCCATAAATTAAAAAATATACTTTCAAATTTATTGAAGGATTATTATTTTGATATATCTATAAAAAGAAAACTATATAATAGAAATCACGCGATAATAATAATTATAAATTATATACATACTTCCAGTTGACGTATGACTGTAATGTCAGCGACATACATTATTACATTGCTAGGCTTAGATTCTTTTAATGTACGTTGTAATGCCATTGGATCACCGTCTTTCTTTAAAGATTGTACAATGAGTATAGGTGCAGTTGTTGCAATTGCTGTTAGATCTAATTCATTCATCTGCAAAGTTATACATTGTATGAAGTAACATATTACGTATATTATATATTTTCTTTCATTTATTAACATACATATTATTTAACATACTTGAGAACATTCTTCAAATAAAGTTTGATGATGCTCATCTTCATCTTCATTTACTAGAGCAATAGATTGACTTTCTATAGCAGCTTTTTGCGATAATGTTAAGACATAACTATCTTGCGTATGCATTATCTCTTCATCATTTTCAGATTCAGTTGTGATTGATTTTTCGTCATTGTTGGCAATATTACTTTAAAAATACAATATTATATACAATAATCATAAACATAAAGATTATATATATACATATATAAATTAAAATCAATATTATTTATATAAAAATGATTGCTAATAGCATACTTTGATTTGGGAAGATTATCATTTCGTAATTTTTTATGTGCTTCATTAAGTAAATATTCATTGGCTCCAATAGTTAAATAATTTTTCAATTGATAACATGTTTGATTATCATGAACTAAAATAAGAATTTTTTCTGGACTATCATTATCGGCATCATCTTTTTTTTTATCTCGTTGGATTTCAAGCAATACTTCACTTAATGCTATCCATTTTGGATTTGGTTCTGGCTTTAATTCTGACGATAAATTTTATTATTACATATAGATAGTGTATTAACATTTTATATGATATACTAATGCATCGAAATAACATGCATTTTAATAATAAATTATAGTTACCATTTTTGTCTGTATAAACCCTTTCTTTTGCAAATTTAAACAGATTCTCTACTGCATCCAACATTAACCACCCAGAACTTTTCATAGCATATTCCATAGTTCGTAAATGTTTTAACGTAGAATAAAATGATACACAATCTTTGTATGTTAAGGACCTATAGATGCAATTAACTATAATTACATAATATAACGAAAGGGTAAAATATTAAAGACTTATTTGATACAAAATAAGAACTGTTTCAGCAGTCTTTTTTTATAGATATACTTACACGAGGAGTCCTCGTAATGTTTTCAAGTCAGATAGCAATTGTTTACTTGTAGAACTAAGTTGATGCCAAACAGGGTCTAATTGTGATTGGAGTTGTTTGTGAAATTTCTTAGCTATTGCATTTTCAACTGTCAATTCTTCTAAATCTAACTGTAAATAATATAAGTGTAATATATATGTGTTTTTAAATTTAAGAGATGTTTTTAAAGAAAAGTAGTTCAAATTTAATACATACATATTTATTAATACGTTTTAATTCTTTCACCACATAGTTCATTGCATCTAATAAAGCGGTTTGTATGTGTAACATTTTAACTGTAATTTTTACGTGAAATTCTAAAACTTCAGGCTATAATATATAAAAAATAAATATTTTTCATTTTTATTTTATAATAGATTAATTCATAAAATTATTATTAAAAAAATTAATATATTTACCTTACGTTTCGACAAACTGTTATTGACAATTTTATGAAAGCGAGGCCATAGATATAATTTTTTAATAAAAAGAGTTTTCATTACGCGTTCCACGTTAGAAAAGCCAAAAGTAAAAGATAATGCCGAATTAGAAAATGCTTTGATAAAACCTGTCTATAATAAAATTTGAAAATTAAGCATAGAAATAATATTATAAAATTACAAATAATGAATATTAATAAATAATTTATATATATATTATATTTGTTTATATCACCTTATTTGTTTGTCTATACAATCTCACTGCAAACGCTTCTTGATACAAACGTAAAATGTTATGAGCTTTATATACAAGAATTCCAGTAACTAAATGCAATGGAACTCTATTTTTTAATAAATCTACGACCAAAATTCTGCCTGGTATAAATAATACTCCACCTTCCAGATACATCTGTTCTCTGTTAATGAAAATATTCATTAAAAGTATATTTTTACGAAATATACTTTGAAAAGTGAATAAATATTAATTAGGTTAATAATAGCATACCTTTCATTAGATAAACATTGACCTGATACAATACGAGGTAAAGTTTTCGTACCTAAACTTTTTAATTCATCTATGAAGTAATTTTCATCGGTTTCCAATGTTCCCAAAACAATAACAAGATTTCCAGGATCTAAGTAGACTTTTAATATATTTACAAATACAGTCTCTATCCCCAGACCCCTAAATAAAAATAAAACGTTTATAAATACATATAAAAAAAAAATATGATATTTTTCAATCTATGAAACACTTACTTTGCTGTAATTACTAAGCCATCCTCCTGCAATATTTCTAATAACATCTCATTTTCATATTCCAACATGATTAAATGTATTTATTTGGCTATAAAATTGATAATACTAGAATGAGATCTGTTGTAAACAATGTCTCATTCAAGAAGTATTTGAAATAATACGTCCCCAATAAATCTCAATAAAGTAATTAAAAATGGTGAACTTTTCTTCTGTAAAATAATTCGATTAATATAGAAATAGTTATAATAAATTTGGGCAACATTTTTCAAATCATACTTTGCTATCACTATCCCTGCAAATATTTTCTGTTATCTGATCATAAGTTGTATCTTCATCCGTTGTTATAACCTCATATACTAATAAAGTATATTTACTTAGTTCATGCGATGGATGTCCATACACTCCTATGCTAACAGGCCTTTTGAAGCTGAAAATGAATTGATGAAAACAAAAAATTAATATTTTCCTTATATCAATCTTTTAGCTTATTTTAGAAATAACATTTAATATACCTATCTGGTATAACTATAATATCTTCTCCACAAGTTGTAGATTGCAAACTATAATGGTCTGGTTCATAAGTTGGTTTGGTTGTTGTATGTGATGCATACAAATCTGCATCTCCAGTTCTGCAATAATTAAAATTACATTCAGTTATTTTTAAATTATTTAAAAATCTGTTTTATTTAATTTACTTACTGTGATATTAATTGAATTTTAATAACACCCTCGTACATTAAACTATAATATTTGTAAGATCCTCCTAGTACATCATCACTGACATAATGCAATAAATCTTCATTCAATGACAAAATGCAAGGTAGCTGAAATATAAATTTTTAAATGTTTATAGCAGATCTGTGCAAAAAAAGTATTCAATTTAAATTTGATTTTGTCATTTGTTATAATCACATATTTATATAATTTACCAAAAGTAAATTAAAAAATATAATCTTCATAGTACATAATATTGTTCACCATTGTTAAAAAAAAGAAAACAATTGTAATATTTGTATAAAGTTAATAAAAGCTAGTATTTTTTATAACATATACATAATATTCTTTTACACTTTTTATAGATTCGGTTACGACACCGAGCAATTGTGCAAAATTGTATGTAATGTATATATATATATATACAATGAAATGTTATAAATTTATCTATATAGAGATGTTAAATACACAATATTAGTTCATATTGAGCATGAATCATAATAATCTGAAGAAGTGAGTAGTTACAACTTGTAACCACCAGATGACGATGGGGTTCGTCGTCGGAAAAAATTGAACATTTTAGTAAGTTTTAATTATTCATTACATTCTGATATAATATTTGGAATAGGAAAATACATTAATATTTATTTTTCTAATAATCTGTATTATTTTTAAACAAATTTCTGTAATTATTATATTTTATCCATACATACTACGATACACAATGTAGATCTTATTTAAAATAGATTAAGAATATTTTTAAAAATTATTAAAAATTTATTTCAAAATTATATATATGTTGATTTATATTTTGGATTAAAAATTCGAATAAAATGAATTTTTAAATTAAATTTATTTACGGAATATATCTAAAGTAAATTCTTAATATTGTTGTCAATTTGAGTCACGTAGTATATATAACGAAGCAGATACTTTTGGCGCCGATTTTATTCGTTTGTGGTGTGACTGTTTCTTGTTCTTGTTTGTTACAAATTAACAATAAATTTGAGATTTATATACAGAAATAAGTAAAAAAGTTATTTTTTTTTAATACATCGATAAATAATAACGGTAATATTTTATTAATAATTAGAATTTATTATTACCTTGAAGAATACTCTGTATATAATTATTTGGAAATATTGTACTTGCATTCAGGTATATCAAACCGCCATGACACCTTATCATGGATATTAAAAAAGTACATTTTATAATATATAAACAATGTGTAATAATTGAAAGTTAACTGAAGAAAGTTGATTGAAAACAATCGTAGCAGGTAAAGTTTATCATTCATATTTCACGAAATGTCAATTTGATTATTATAATGCAAATTTTCATAATGAATAATATCTATACACAGAGTGAGATATTAAAGTAATCGAAATTACTTGCATTATAAAAATGATTGTTAATTATTCTAAATAATGCAAATACTGTTAACCCTATTAACATAAGTTGTATAATTATTGCATTGTCATTAGAATTATAAGTATTATTTTTGTTATATTTTTTAATAATTACAATTAAATTAATTTTTTTCATTCCATGTGTAGAAATCATCATCGTTTTCACAACTTCCGAATTATCAAGTTATTTCATTCGAAGGTAGATGGCGGTTTTATGTCATTGAAGATATTTCAAGATAAGAGAAGAGGTCAGTAAATTTTAAAGAATATCGAAAATATTTCTAAATTTATAAACAATTGTATATGAATATTCAAAAATCTTAATTATTAATGATTATATTAATTTATTCAATACAGACTGTAAAAACGAAGATATACAGTAATAATTTTATTCATTCCGTTATCTCAAGGAATAAATGAAAAAAAGCAAAGTAACATATTAACAATTAGTTAAACATATTTAGTTATATTTAGTCTCTACCTTGTAAAAGTATTTATTATTTAAAATGAGATTAGAACCGCCAGTTCTAGCGGATGTAACATGATCGTACCATTGACGCAGTTAAACTTTACAGCTATGGTGCAC
The DNA here is from genome assembly GCF_001313835.1 of Polistes canadensis. Lineage (NCBI taxonomy): Eukaryota > Metazoa > Arthropoda > Insecta > Hymenoptera > Vespidae > Polistes > Polistes canadensis. The sequence goes on from NW_014569583.1 coordinate 884,928, forward strand.
ACTGTTTAACATGTGTCGTGTTGCTATAGGGACTAGCGATGCATACGTGTACACAATATTTCCTTTTATTTTTATATTGATAAATCAGCTTATCGTAGGGTGCCAATCATTTTTAATTAAAACAAACAATGCAGGCTCCTTGGAATATTATCCGATTATTGAACGTTCTACGACAATGCTTCGATAGTTGAAAAGAGAGAGAGAGAGAGAGAGAGCTCTTGTTCACAGACCCTTTAAAACGCGTTCACCTATCTTCATGATCATCTATGATATCCGGTGCATCGCTATCAGTAAACGGGGTAATTACTTCTTTGCAACGAAAAGGGCTCCCTTGAACGTACGTAACATGGGGAGCTAACAATGAACAATTAAATGATTACACTGCTTTTGGTCAAGAGGATAGAATAACAAACGATACAAACTGCATCTTTTATGTTGGCCTTTTCATTTATTTATAACAGTAGTATAACCTTCAGCTTGGTATACCATTTCTTCGAGCAATTAAAAACTATTTTTCATGCTTTTCCGTGCGGAGTGGAGAATACAGGTATCGATCGTTTCAACGCGTCATCCTCGTCCTCGTCCTCGTCGTCGGGACCGGTCGATAACAAGGAAATGCGAAAACACGATAGGTAAGAAGATTCTCCGTCCTCGTTCAATGTTTTATCGCTCAAGCTAGAGTTCCGAGTGGTCAACGGTGGAGTTTATAAAAATCTCTTTTTATTTCACATCAGACAGGATTCGAGATTGAATTATCGCTGCTTGTTTGCCGAAAACGAAGGTGCCTTCACTGAAAGGAGAAAGAAAAAAGAGTGAGAGAGAGAGAGAGAGAGAGAGAGAGAGAGAGAGAGAGAGAACCCTTTCTCGGTAGAGAGTCTACGAAAGGAGAGAACTCTTCTCCGATCTTCTTCGGGCGTCATCGGTATTATCCGCATCCTTCGAATCGCGATGCGCCTGGTTCGATTCCATGGGCGCAATAGGATAGGCCGTCCTTTTTCCCGCATCGACGTGTGTAAGCAGCCAGACCGGTAACAGTCCCTCTTTCCCTTCTTCCTCGGGATGTAAACAGGGTCTATGACGAGTCCTCTGCTCTCGGTGGAGGAACGAAAGAAAGAAAGAAAGAGAAAAAGTGAATAAGAGAGAAAAAGATATAGGAGAACGCGTTCTCTCTGTCGCGTTCGCTCAGCGACAAGGTGGAGTGGAGGAGGTGGTGAAGGAGGAGGAGGAGGAGGCCGAGAGAGCTGTGTGAATCGAGCCTAAGGGCGAGGAGAGCACGGTGAAGGCTCGCCGGTGGTGTTGGTGGGAAAGGAAAAGAGGGGAGCTTGAAAAAATGTGTAGGTGCGCGCGCACCCGCTTTGTCTCTCTTGTCGGCGGTGCGCGCGGCGGTGGTGGGGGGGTGGCATGGACCACGAGGGGCCACAGGGGTCCGTGAGCGGAGCATGGCGACTGCATCCTTTCAGTCGGCCGGTGAACCCGCGTGCCGTACGGTTGTTTCTTCGTTTTTCCGCACTGCCTGTGCGTTTTCTCTCTCTATCCTTACGTTTCGCGGTTTCTATCTTTCTTATAATTATCTCCCTTCTTCATTTTCTTCGGCTATAATAGTTTGCTTATTTTTTTTTTTCTTTCAAATATCGAGTGAACCCCATATTTTTTATCCGATCACATAGTAAGAGTCGTCGCGTGTGATATTCTGATCTTTTTTCATTGACGTTGTTGTCATCGTAGTTGTCTCGTCGACGTTGCACATACGCGCACCGTGCATACGTTTTTTTTTTGGCAAAGATATATATATTTTTTTTTCTCTTCTCCTTTCTTTCTTTCTATTTACTTTCTTCTGTCCGTGGAGTTTCCTTACTTCATACCGAAGATTAACTACGAGATTCTCATCCGAGAGAAGGAAGAATCCTCTCGCAGGACCTTGTGGATTTTTCTTCGACGTTTCGTCATTCATCCTCTTCATCGTACACGGGCGCTAAGCCTTTGAGAACTTCTCCTGCATGGTGAGTAAGAAAAATATCTATTTACTCTTAAAACCTATCTTTTTAGGTCGTCGTCGAACAATCTTCTCCATCCTCTTGATATCGTTATTATCATTGTCTTTAATTTGAAATACCATAGAGTTTATTTAGATGTGAACGGGGTAAAGATAAAGAAACGAATCGTTGGAGCGAGAAGGGAAATTTTTCACACGTGCATGCTGCCAGTGGGTTTCTCGAGCGCGGGCTCTCGAGTGACGCAACGAAGATAGAGATGCAACGCGTTGCTAGATAACTTTACCTTCTCTAGGTCTCTTGTTTTCGTACATATCGCAATGAGTGATATACCCTATCTTTGAGAGAACGAAAGAGGGATCTTGAGAAGTATTCTCTTCTCGACACGTACGAAGAAAGACTTTCTTCTTCTTCTTCTTCTTCTTCTTCTTAGGAAATGATGTTACCAAGAAAGTACTGAAAATTTTTCCATCTGTCTCTACGGGGGAAACAAATATATTTTATTTCTTTTTTCCAATGTACAAAAAAAATAAAATTCGATCGTTAAAACGTATCTGAAATCGTCTATTTTTTTTTTTTTTTCTTTCTTTTCCACGAAACAGATATCGTAAGCCTGAAGATTTATAACGTTTTTAAAGAAAAACGGGTTAAAGTTTTCAAAGAAGCGATTAAAACGAATGACCATCAATTGAAGAGATTACCCGTGAGCACTCACGAGAACATGGCGGTATCAATTTAAACGTGTCGTTGTCATCGTGACTTTCTCGCTAATGAGCGAAAAGTGCGACAGTTGCGATAAGATGCGTTCAACCGTTACTTTCTTATTTTTTCTCTCATCTTTCGAATGATTTTAATATATTCATGAAAACGAAATATACACATATATATATATATTTATATATGAGGGATCGATCTATCTTTCCTATCAAAGATTTTCACTCTGTCGTCAGTACCTCGCGTCACTGTAATTATCCAGATATCGTTGTTAACCCGAGCATATTCGACATAGGAAACTTGTAATCGGTAGCTGATCGTGGCTAACGACCGTGATGTTTTAAGATCCTTTAAGAGCTCCGGATTCACTGTAATTACAGTATATAATGATAAGCTGCTAGTAGCTACAGGTCGGTAGCATAGACTTACTAAAGCAACCTGAAACGTACAGTTTCTCCTTCGAGAATGTGTTTTGCATGAAGGAAAGAGGGGAAAAGAAGTAGCATCGGTAAGGTCGTTTTCTTCCTTTCCTTTTTCTTTCATCGACAAGAAGGAGTAAAAGGAAGAAGGCGCGGAAGAAATTATAGGTTGCTAGAAAGAAATCGAGTCTCTCTCGTCGGTTAGAGGGAGAGAAGATAAAGAAAAGTAAAGGAAATAAATAAAAAAAAAAAAAAAAAAGAATGAAAACGAGAAACGGCGTGGTTAACTCGCGTGCGAACACGCATCGGCAATTTTTGGTGCTCGCGTTTCCGCTCGCGCCAAGTCTGCTCCCC
>NW_014569583.1:888421-905857 GCF_001313835.1 Polistes canadensis
GCGATCATTTAGAAAAAAAAAAAAAAAAAAAAAAAAGGAATGAAAACGAGAAACGGCGTGGTTAACTCGCGTGCGAACACGCATCGGCAATTTTTGGTGCTCGCGTTTCCGCTCGCGCCAAGTCTGCTCCCCCATTCATGTATTCTTGGTTCTCATTGAGAAATAAATTTTCGTCTCTGTTATCATTTAAACGGCCAAAGCGACAACAATGTATTTACTTACTTATATACATTTGCAAGTATGAAAAAGCAAGTCCTTTTAATTTCGACATTTAATAGCGTCACGCGATGGCCGTGTGCATCGGAGATGAAACGTTCGGAGGAAATTGGCGTGATTCGCGTTTAAAATGTTTCTCGAGGAGATGGCGCGAATTTTGATCTTCAGGGTCGTTCGTCCGGTTGTGTATGTATTTATATTTGTATATGTGTATATACGTGTAGGAGAGACAGAGAACCAACCCTCCTGAGTTGTGCCAGCACTCCAACACTTACTGTCGCAATACGACAATCGATCTCGAGGCTGCCGACTACGCAGCATACATTTTCGTGCCTCGTTAATCTAGTTTGTCAGGTTGCCTCGACTGTCGTGAGTTAAATTGTTAGTAATCCTGCTAATCCAATGAGACTCTTATTTTAATGTCGATGGACATTGTTGACAGCGAGTAAAGGGAAAGTGCGATAGTACTCGATGATATTATGCTTTTCGGTTATACACGTATACGAGCATGGTCATTATATACGTGCGTGTTAAACTTGAAAAAATACTTTTGAGGTTGATCATTTCGATGAAGAAATATGCCCATTCAAAATTGCATTTAAAACTAATTGTTTTTAAATCGTTTCATTAATTTTATGATATTTAAACCAAGTTCTCTTGTCTATATACAATTTTCCTTAAAAGGTTAACATTTTCCATAAATAACATCATGCTACTTTGTTTTTTCATTGGTTATATCGATTATTGACCGGGTCAGTGATTAACTTAGGTACTTTAGTTATGCTATAGTTCAACTACAAAGATACACGATCGATAAACATGAATTTAAAGTCTATGCATACCGATATATCAAGGGAAGGTTATGTTTGTTGATTTTATCAGTCAACCTTAAAACCTACGAGTAAGAGTGTGAACGAAAACGTAACAAATTTTCATTTCATTCCGATAGATTTCTCTAAAACGATCCTAACTAAGATCATGGATCATCTTTACGAGATACCTTAGTAAATGATTGATTTTGAAACTTAATTATTTTCTTAATGGCATTTGATTTTTGTGTGTAAGACATTAAAAAAGTGTATTTTAAAAGAAAATAAAATAATCGATTTTTCGAAAAATTGACATAGACGTTACTTTTGATAATGATTTATGTTTATAATTCATTGCATTTATAACTTTAATATAACCAAGCTATTATGTTAAAAACGTGAAAACAAAATAAGTTAAGTTTTATAAATTAGTCAATATTATGCAATTTCAATATTTCTTTCATCACTTTTACTAATATTTAATTACGAGATAATAAATATAAAAGGGGATATTCGAGAAGGAAAGAAAGATACAAAGGATAGACAAGTTCTCGTATTCACATACATACATACACACACACACACACACACACACACACACACACACACAGACATATACACATTTTTCTTTGTGTAGATTTGTCATAGGTAGTAGTCAGGTCTTTCTGTTCGTTTCGTTACGCATTCATATGAATATACGAAAGCCTTTAATTGTCTATATTTTTAAATTCAACCACACTCTGACTCAAAGCAATAAATTTTTCTGCTCCCGACTTTAACTTGCCTCTCTCGCTTACAACGTCTTCAAGCTCTCATACTATCTGACCCTGTATACCTGAGTTCACTGACGCATTCTCCCTTCGCTTGCGGGCGGTCCACGCAGTATCCACGCAGTATCCACTTCTTCTTCTTCTTCTTTCTTTCATTTTTGTTTTTCTTTCCTTCACAAAGAAGTCGCATCTCTTGACCGGTTGGGGGATAAAAAAAAAAACAACAACAAAAATCGAATTTATACTTTTAAATCGGCACGATATTTCCGGGCAAACCCAACAGACACCTTCGGACGGAGTTTAATCAACCGACGGGTTGATCGGTTCAATATTTTTATTATCCATAAACGATAAAAGGATCATTATTAAAACGAACGTTAACGATTAGATTGCATATTTTTTCAATTCTTTATTAACTATTAATCATTTCAAATGGTCGTTTTATTTGTCGACAAAATCTAATACGTTGATAGATATATTGTTATAGTGATTCGTTATGAAATTAGAATAAACGTAAATTTGTATTTTGTAAAAAATGACGAACCGTGTAGTAGTAATAGTAGTAGTAATAATAATAGTAATAGTAGTAGTAGTAATAGTACTTACGCACACCTGCGCATTACCTACCTCTAGTGCGCTACTCTGACGTCATTTAAGTTAGAAACGACTAGGTCCGCATGGTTTATTGGTTGCACACGTTTATACGTCTTGTTACATTGTAGCCTCGCAACAGGAATCGGAACAGGATCGTTGCGAAGAGGTAGAGAAGGAAGAGGTGGAGAAGGAGGAGAAGGAGGAGTGGGAGGAGATACGACTGGATATTGTCGAGGCGTAACAGATCAGAGTGAAAGTCGAAACACGATTCTGATGCGGAGAGTCCGCATCAGTATCTCTCTTCTCTGGTACATAGCAAACCACCAAGAGAAGAAGAAGGAATGGCACGACTGTCTTTCTTTCTTTCTTTCTTTCTTTCTTTTATCCTTTTTTTCCCTTCTTTCCTTTTTCTTTTTTCAATACTCTTATATATACCGAGGGAGTCAAAATATTCCTCTCTTTATACGATTAAACGCGCCTTCACGCCTCATGTATTCGAATAGTGGTCAGTCGAAAGGCTTGTGTAACTTTGTTCTAACTCGCTGACTTTTTCCCCTTAGTTACCGATTTTCCCTTTTCTTTGTTTTTTTTTTTTTTTCGAATTACTTCCTCGCGAGGAAGCAACTTCGTGATTTAATTTTTCTTCCTAATTATTTAACTCACCCCATTCTCTTCTTCCTTTCTCCCATAAGTGTACATATATTCAATTATATAATTTGAAATTAGCTTTATAATTAATATTTAATGCTTAGTGAATCTAACGTCGAAAGAAAAAGAAGTACTATTATATAATAGGGTCTTCGAAGGATGTATTATATTTTGTCGATCGAATAAAGTCCAAGAACCCGATCTTCTCGCGAAGGAATCAACGAAAGTGAGAGTAAACATAACTCTCGATCGAATCTGCCAAATGACGACGACGACCTGACTTTTTAAGTATTATTTCAGTATGATGTGTTCCCTATTTTCAATTGATTTTCACTCATTGTCAGATCATCTCTTATCTCGATTTTATTTCAAAGTTTTTCGTTTTTCGAGCGAATGAGTGTCTCTCTGTGTGTGTATGTGTATATAAGTATTTCTCTCTCTCTCTCTCTCTCTCTTTCTCTCTCTCTCTTTATCTCTTTTTCTCTTTTTCTCTCTCTAGTTTCGTGCTGACGTCCCATCAACCGCCTGTAGCGTGTACTTCCGATTAACTGGTCAAGCACTCGACGGTACTTATGCACTTAGGCTTGGCGAAAGGGTGCTGCTCGCGGTGTTTCGATGTCTATTTTTATCGCGAGTTCACTGTGGGTCCGATACCCCCTTTCCGTTACACTCCATCTCTCTTTCTTCGTTTCTTCCATCAGCTCTCTAAAAAGCTCTTTGATTTCTCTCTCTGTCTTTGTTCGTACATTTTTTATGTAATAGAAATAAACAAAAGAAATGCTTGAAAAAAAATATCACATTCCCGTTTCCCTTATGTTCGTGACTTTGATTAATTTCTTACGTGTAATATGATTATTTTCAACGTTTTCAAAAATATAGACAAAGTGAAAGTACGGACAATCGATAATACTTAATATATATTTAATATTACATTAACTATGTAGATTTGAATTCGTGAAATAATAATTAATGTCGAAATAACGTTTCTTTAATTGGTAACACGGATTTAAAATTTATCCCGGAGTTTTTTTTTTTTTTTTGATTCCCATTAACCCCCTCCTTCCACCACCCTCAGCAAATGTAACGATTTTAGCGAGAGGAAAACGAAACGGAAATGAATTAATTGCTGAATCAGAAATCGGGCGACAGCTGTTAATAAAGATCGATGACTCACGATGACTACATCCAAACATTGACAACGACGGGGCACATCAGCAAATCGACATTGCCCCCTTCCGAAAGAAACTCACATCAGTGGGATTCGCGTGGGTTGTGTTGTAGAAGGACACGCTTAGAATATGGGATTATTCGGACCCGTTTTTATTTTATTTCACTGTCTTGATCGAGCAACGTGTTCGATCGAAAAAAAAAACTTACTAAAATTGGAAAACAATCAGCAGAAATATAATAATAATTGTATAGACGAAATAATATCACCTCTCAATCTTCGTTTTCCTACAAATTTGTGGGACAATAGATAACAAAGATTCGCCCTTTTCTTTTTCTTTTTTTAAAAAATCCTTTTTTGTATTTAACTTTTAAATTTAAACCACCATTGGATGATTTTTGTGAACAAAAGAGAAAATCGTATTATTATTCAAAGTTATAATCGTTGGAGAAGAGAAATATTGATATATATCTTGAAAGAGCGAGAAGTAAGAATCGAATAAAATAAAAGGAAAAGAATCTTTGTCGATACTCGATGGAGAACCGCGTAGGCGATTATTTCGCATAATAAAGACTTTCACGATTGTAGATACGTTGTCGTTGATGGTGGTGGTTGGTTGGTGATGTTGTATCGTGTCGTGTCGTGTCGTTTCGTTTCGTCGTACAATCGTTGAAATTTCTTTCAAACTAGAGAGAAAAAAGGAAAAAAGAAGAAAAAATAGAAAAGAAAATAAAAGAAAACAAAGGAAAAACAAAAGAGAAAATAAATAAATAAAATGGAGAACAACGTTGCGCCGTAGAAGAGTGAAACAATGACTGGTATTCGGAGCGTGCATTTATTTAAATCGCGGAGAGCAAGTGTTGCTCCTTGCGGGATGGACTGCGCAGCGAAGAGGTTAAATATATCTGGCCTGGCCTAAACGTTCCCTCTATCCTCATTCCTTTCGAACGGCAAGCTAGTCTCCTCTCCGACTCTCCGTTAAAGATTCGAATACAACTTTTCGAATTGAGAGAGAAGAATGAGACATAGAAAGTGAAGTTTTAAACTTCATAAAGTTTACCTCGGGACGCTTTAAAAGCACAATACTATTTAAAAGTTTATTCCCCCATTATTCCATCTCCTTTCATCGTACTTCGTTCAAAACTTAATTAGAATCGTTTAACAAATTATTCTTAAGAAAAGAGAAGATTTGTTTTATTTACGATTATAAAATATATATATATATATATATGATAGATTAATTGTTTTTTGAAGTTATACTTCTTTTGGCGCGTTTTGGAAAGTTAATGTAGATGCGACCGAAAAATCGACACCACGAAGTTGTCGATATTTACGATGTGCGGGCAAAACGATTTAAAATTTACGACATGAAGTAATTCGTAAATAAATAAATTAGATTGTACATATTTTATCAATGGTATTTAATATTTTCATTTTATTTTATCATATTATCGTCTTTACGACAAATATAATATTGGTACGCGAGATAATTGAAGTTATTTTTGAGGTTATGTTCGTTTTGGTACGTTAAAGAAGTATAACTTCTTACGTGCGTACATAAGTACACACTTCAGTTTTTTTTTTTAATTTTAATTCGACGTAAATATGATAAATCGATCGGTAATCAACTCGTCCAAATTGTTTCATATTTATTTTAGTTAATTTATTTATTTTTAGAAAAAGTATTAGTAAGTTTATTCCGTTTTTTTTTATTTCTTCTATTCGTAAAGCTGTTCAAACGAAACCCCGGGGCGTGGAGGCTGGATGGAGGGGGAGTTGGAGAGGACCGGTCGGTCGAACGTTTTTTTTTGTACACGTGTGCATACATACGAGCACAAGTTGCTCGTAATTTCGGATGGGAAATATCGATGCAACGAGGAAGTTTTAAAATTCCGCCTACGCTCAGTTGGTACTTCTTAGGGAGAGAAATATGACGAGGAAAAAGGGAATGAAAATAATTTAATATACACAAAGTATATGTGATATGTATGTACTTTTATTAAGAGCGACAACAGTGTTTACAGGTATATATATATATATATGTCCTTCTTTTTATTCTTTACGTTCGTATTCGGGTCGAAAGTTATGCGTGCCATTTTCGCGCTCCGGTAGTAAAGTAAACTATATATCAAGGCCATTAGTGGATCAAACGCATAATGACCGTTAAATTACTCGCGATACACATAGCAATCTTCCCTCTCAATCTTTCTCTCTCTCTCTCTCTCTCCTGTTTGATACTCGTGTTTCTTCTTTAGCGTCCGCCTCTCGTTATATTTTTCCGCGTATCATCGATCCAAATTAATTAATGTGACAAGAAAAAGAAAAAAAGAAAAAAAAAAAGAAGGGGGTATCCTTTCGAAGATGAGTACTCGGTAAAATAATTATATAAATATATTATAATTTTCAAACGAGAAATATATAAAGAGCAATTTTTTGTAGTCAGGTTTGAAAGTAATTTTAATTTAGTGGGAAGTGCAGACGTGTTGGGTGGGTGTTTTTGCACGATGTGGGAAGTAAAAAAGCAATGCGAAAGTGTGTAAATCGTTTGCGTAATGCAAACGACGTTTAAGGCAACGACGGTTAACCTCGGTAAACGTATAATCCTTTTCACGAATATCTCCTCCGAATTATTGTTGCCAATTTTTAAGATACAAATGAATATCTCGTGTTACGTTTATTCGATAGATAGATATATGTAGGTAAACATTGCGCATTTCTATGATAGTAATTTACCGTGACTTAGAGTCGCCAATACCGTCAATTTATCATGATGATGATGATGATGATGATGATGATGATAATGATGATGATGATTCTAAAGCAGAAAGTGAGCGGGGCAATTTTTACAGATCATTACCTTCGGACCTACGAGGCACGCTGCCAAATTTTTGCCGTTCGATTCCTCGCTGACTTTGCATAACTCGAACGCTCTTGGAAGGATTGTGCGATGGCATTAGGATGGCAACTCGAAGAATCGAGAGAGTTACTTAGTGACTTTCTTAAATACGATAATCGTCGTGGGATATATGTAAGTATATAAGAGTCCATCGAAGAGAATCGAGAATCTATTGGATCGAGAGAAAAAAAAAAATTATATTTCTAACACATCGTACTTCTTCGTGAATTGTGTGTCCCCTTTTTATGTGTCGGGTAATATAAGGAAAAATATATCGTGTTACGATTTTAAAGAACGCGGTGGGGAGAAATAAGTGTAGAGAGGGTGGTGAGTTGGGGTGGGGGGGGAAGGAAAGGTTTCGCGTTAGAAAGAAGAAGAAGACTAGTCTTGATTCCTTCGATCGGTATCGTTTACTTCCCACGATCACCTTTTTTTCTTCCCCCTGTAAACAACGACGAATATCTTTCCGTTCTTCTTCGAAAATGCAAAAGAAAAAGAAAAAAAGAGGGCCGAAGGGAGGCCAAATAAATGCAACAACAGTACAGCCTGTCTCGAGACGAAGCAATTCAAGTGTCCAGCTATTCCTTCCAGGTTCGTTTTCCTTCGAATTAAAGTACGACCTTCGTAGATATTTTTCACTCTATCGTGTTTTATACCATTCTTAAAGATATGACTCCCTTTGTGTAGGAAAAACGGTGCACGGTAAGCGAAGATTTTAAAGACTAGAATAACGTGATGTTGAAGAAGTAGTAAACCATTACGGAGTTTCTTCTAAGCTGCCGTTACTTTACCGCTATGTTTTAGCGCCCGTTTTATACCGGAAGTACATGGGAAATGATGAAATATAATATAATCGCGCTTTACTCGAAAGAAAACACAAGAATAAAATGTGTGACGATGACGAAAATCGGCGGTTTTTTTTGTTTTTTTTTTTTTCTAAATGATCGCGATTAAACGATACGCGTTTACGTCTCTGATATATATTTCGTGATTAAGAAATAGAAAAAAGTTTCTTCGACATATAACGATGATAACTTAAGTTAATCCGAGGAGAAAAATTTTTTCCCTCTTTTCCAAAGAGAAATCGTAATTCCATTAAAAGACACTTTAAGTGCCACGAAAGAAACTCCGAAAGGGAAAAACTGATAAGCCCTGACACTAATCCGTTTTATCCCAAGACCCCTAACTCCTCCCAAGCATTCAGAGAAAACAAAATAAAAAAAAAAAGAAAAGAAAAAAGGTCTCTATTCCTTATAGAAAAAGATACATCGTTCAAAGTAGTATTGTCCGTGTTCGACTGGACTCAGTCAGACTTCGTTGGAGTCTAGTCTGAAGGAATAAATTGCGTGGGACGTGCGACTTATAGAAGTAATTGAGCACGTGTCGGTCGCGTTGATGAGCTATTATAAGGATCGCTAGGAATCAGCCATCCTGATATAAAAAAATTAAGCTCGTCTGCGTTCGCTCGAGCGAGCATAGACCCTCGACCTCGTAGAAAGAGTTTGTGTGAGAGAGAAAGAAAGAAAAAGAAAGAGAGAGAGAGAGAGATTGTCATAATGTATAACGATTTATACTTAATCAAATGATAACGTCGAATTTCTTGCCGCAACCACGACCAGTAATAACTTTGAATACTTTTATACGAACGTCGGTCGTCATATTGTGTGCTTGGCAAAAAAAAAAAAAAGAATAAAATTTCTTTCGATTACGCCACACACTCGGGATGGCAATTGGAAATAAATAGTGCAAGCTTGCAATATGAGATTTGTTATTACTCAATTCAAAACGGTACAAAGCGAATTTACTATAATTACAAGCGTGTACGAAAAAAAAAAGAAAGAAAGAAAAAAAAGAAAAAGAATGAAAATGGCAACGCACCAGATAGCCAATGTAAGCCATAAACGGTGCAATGGCAAGTCGGTGTAAGCAAATGCAACGCATACAGGAGGATGGCAGGCACCACGTGCGGTAAAACGCATGCGTTCGAAAGAACCGCGAGATTAATGCTGACCATTCGTTATGAACTTACCGTATACTTTTTCTTTCCTTCTTTTTTCTTTCTTTCTTCTTTCTTTCGTTTTTTTTTTTCTCTTTTGCACTCGAAATATCAAGGATTACGACAAGCTTGTAATTTATTTTTGTAGTTACAAGATAGCTGGGTAACCGATGCTCGATTTTTAATTGCACGCTTTCGTTTAAATGAATATGAAACTTTTTCCTTTTACTCTTTTCTCATTTTTTTTTTTTTTTTTAATTTTTTTTTACATTAGCATCATGTTGCGCTGTACTTGCAATTAAACGACGCGATTAATAAATTACAAGATCAAAATATTTCGATTCTGTGTTATTAGGGCATCACGTTTCGGAAACTCGGATCGAATATAGCATTTAATTGTGGGGGAAAAAGAAAAATATTACTCAATTTTTTATTCCCCAATCCTTTTAAATTTTCCTTTTTTCGATATTTTTTTTTCGAGTGATATTCGACGAAAGGATGAATTTTTTTCCCTCGTGTTAGTCCTATGCGACTCAGTTATTGGTTACGAGTTTCATGGATCTTATTTTAATGCAATCGAGTTTAAATTTTCGTTTTTGTGATCAGAGTTTAGTCGTTTAGAGGAGCTTGCGATCGAAGCACGTGTCCCCGCTAGAAAATGTTCTCACGAAACGAGTTCTCTGCATTCAACTATGTATTCCTTTCTCCGTTTTGGTAGCTACTCGACATACACACGCGTAGATATATATTTACTCTAGTTAACCTAATTTAGTTTAACGAAAGAATACCTTCCTTTTTACGAGGAAAGTAATATATACTGAAAAGATGGCACTTGTTAGTAAGGGAAGACTACGGAAGATGAACAGCTGGCTTCTTATACTTACGTAATTCACGTTTTCGCGCTATAATCGATGTAGTAATTTCTGTAAATAATCACCCTCGAAGAAACATCCGGCAATACTTAGTTGAGGTATATCTCAAAGTTTTTCTCGATGGTATAAAAGAGCTCCAAGAATTATCATCATTAGTAGTTCGATCGTACAACTCCGGGTTTTATGTCCGTCAGCTGGTGGCATACATTTATATACTCATACGATCATTCATCTGAGTCTCTCCGGGAACCGCGAAATATCGATCGTCGCGGATTCGAAACGACTTGAGTGCTCGACCAACTTCCAAACGGACTTTCTGCGATGGAAAAAATGTTCGGAGAAACGAGAGCGAAGATAAAAAAAAAAAAAACACAAAAAAAAGGTCATTCGAGTAGTTATTACGAATCAGAAAAAGTAGAGAGAAAAATAAGAAATCAATGAAAATTTATTGTCATTGGATTTTAAATTAATAAGGAAAAAGATTAGAATATAACAATTGTGTGGGCGCGTAGAAATTGTAATTCATTGTTCAATGCAAAAAAATAAAGGAGACCAGTAACAGTTAATCGTTAGGAGGTATGTACTTCGTTCAACGAAGTGGAAATATTTGACTTTTGCCCTCGAGTTGAAGTAAGAGAATCAAGAAAATGAAGAAAAAGGAAATGAAAGAAAGAGAAGAAGAAGAAGAAGTAGAAGTAAAAGGAGTCGTCTTCGTCTTCTTGGTCTCCCCCGATTTGATTTCGTTGTGGAAGCAGGATACAGTACCACTCTTCGGCACGCACGTACCTGCCGTCGTGCGCGCGGGCCTCGCACGTGTGTCGTCGTCGTCGTCGTTGTTGTTGCATGGCTCTTGACTTATGTGTGCAGCAGCTGCAGCAACGCAGTGTCATTGACATCGCGCAGCAGCGCACACCAGTTTTCTTTCGAGGGGAGAAACGACGGTGATGATGGTGGTGTTGGTGTTGGCGTTGGTGTTGGTATTGGTGTTGGTGTTGGTGGTTGTATGCGAGCTCACGCTCGTTTACTCGTTCCCTTGGCTTGCTCCCTTACTCGCTAAGAAACCCACTGGGTTACGTCCTCCTACCGATCGTACATTACACGCGAGGACGATTATAGCCACGGCAACGCCAACCGGCTGTGCGACGCGCGAGGATCTCCTCCTCCTCCTCCTCCTCCTTCTACTTCTACTTCTTCTTCTTCATCTTCTTCTTCATCTTCCTCCTCCTCCTCTTTTTCTTCTTCTTCTCCTTCGTTTTGCATTTTATTCTTTTTATCCTTCTTCTTGGCGACCCCTTTCACCTCTCCACCGTCACCCCTAGTTGCCTCCATGCGCGTCGAATTAAACTCGGTTCTCAACAGCGAATGACAAAAGCGAGAAACAAGTCGAGATCTTACACAGAGTTTATTATTCCCGGGGTGCTATCCTTTCAAGAGTGTCGATTTATATATCTAGACAAACAAAAAAATCTTCCCGCGTACACGCATACACACGTGCACACTTATAAACACGTATATGGGGCGAGATTGGATGAAAAACGGATGGTAGGATGGCGCTTGAAGAATGAAAGGAGGAGGATGATTTCATCCGTTGAATGGAAATAATGTCACGTGCTGTCGGTGATTTCACGTGACGATTGAAAATTGGCCCTTGATGTTAAATGACTCGAACGACATATAACGGGGTGTGGGGAGGGGTGGAGGATGGTGGTTAGAACGGGGTTCTTATTTTCCATGACTATATATACTCTCGAATGCGCGTGACGAAATTTTACGAAGAATTACAAAGATAGAGAGAAAAAGGGGATTAGTGTGTAATTATCATCTAGTTTAGCGATCAAAACTGACGTTTTTGATAAATTTTCTATTCTATTTTATCGTCGATTTATATCCCGTCAATTTTTTTCGTTCAACGCGATAATATTATCTCTGTTGATTCCGATAATCGTTGAAATATCCCGTTCGGAAAAGTTGTTGAATCTCTGCTTGTAACTTTTGTTTTAATAGTAAATATTTTTAGATTTTTCGCGCATTAATGAAATTCTTTTTCGATTTGGATAGCATGCAAATTTTCTTTAGGGTCGTTTAAAAAGTTCGCGACGTTCGTTACTACGTATCGATCCCGTTTTTTTCAGTTTACCACTCGTCCGTTTGTTCGTTCGTTCTCTTTCACAGTCGATTGCCTCCCGCTGGAGTCAGACGTCCTCTCTCGTTTCTTCATTTACCATCAGACCAACGCGACCCTACGAAGAAAATCCGTGAACGAGAAAAAGATGTTTCTTCAAGCTTGAAAGTTTACGGCATACGTAAATATAGAACGGTGGTGTCGAAGACACTTTAACTTTATAAGCGTCTCGTTAAGGATACGCAACCCTTAACGGGTTCTTTCCTTCCCTTTCCTTTCCACGAGCAAATGGTAGAGCATTGCTGGGATGAACCCAAAAGAGAGAATAAGAGAGAGAGAGAGAGAAAGAGTGAAAGGAGTAGAACGTTCATGGTCGGGCAACTTTAGAAGAATTCACGCACCTCGACGTTGCTGCTGTTCTCTTCGTCCTTCTTGTCGTTGCTGTAGGAGGGTTTTAGAGATTTACAGGCGGTCATTTTTCAACCCGTTCCCGACCCACCTTCTCTTCTCGTCCTCCTCCCCCTCTTCTTATTTCAGCTCATCTTCGTCTACTTCGTGCTCGTTTACTTTGTCCCTCAGTGGCAGATTCTTCTTGCTCGAGGCTGGTGAGATGGTGTTCTTGTCTAGCCGCTTCTTCTTCCTTGTCTTTTTCTCTCTCTCTCTCTCTCTCTCGATTTCTTCCTTCATCTTCTTCTCCCCGTTCCCTTCTCTCCCCCTTTACCCTTTTTTATTTTTCTTTTTCTTTCCAGGTATGCTTGCTCTCCTATCGATCTCTCTTTACCTTGGTCCTCCTCTCATTCTCGTTCTCCTTATTCTTATTCCTACATGGACCCTGTTTCTTCTTCTTCTTCTTCTTCTTTCCTCTTCCTCCTACATTCCTCTCTTCGTGGTCCCCCTTGCTAACTTTGCTCCTGTTTTGTCCTCCCTCCGAACGCGTCCTCTCTCTTCTTCTTCCTCTTCTTCTTTTTCCCTCACTCTCTCTCTCTCCGTTCCCCTTGGTCTTCTCTTCCTTTCAAGTCTATTCCTATTCGCCAGAGGCCTGAACGTAGCGAAGAGACGGTAGCCCTGCCGGAACTGGTCCACCAAGAAAGAGAAATTCTTTGAAGGAGTCAGCACAAGTAGAGAGGAGTACCACAGCACACCATCTGAACGAACGACATCGACCTGTAGTTCGACTTTAATCTCTACACATTCCGGATTCCTCTTATTTCCTTTTTATTCCTACCATAATACTACACCTTTAGCTTTTGCTAATCCTACGAGAAACGTGTATCGGGTGAAAAATATTATTTAGAAATGTTTGAGAAAGTTTATCTCGCGATGACACGATGATGTTGGTAAGTTGGTTGGTTGGTTGGTTGGTTCAAAGGTTCCACGAATCGGATTAACTTTGTAATTAGATGATATTGTATTTGATTGTATTACGAATCTATCTTGAGAAATGATTGAATTTTTTTTTTAAGTTACGCTATAACATAAAACGTGAAAACTTATCAACGAATAATTATGAATTTAAATAGGATATTTAAATGGACACAACTTTCCTTTCGAGATGCAGTTGTTTTGTATTATGTTTATCTAACTCTCTCGTAAGTAGTATGTACGGGCATTGTCGTCGAGTTGCGATCGATCGTTTGAAAATGATAGAACCGGTTTTGGTGGCTCCTTTCCGTCGAAAGTTATTGAAATGTCGACTGTGCCGGGATACAGGTATTGTTAAAGGAGGGCAGTGACGCATCTCGCGTCTTTGTCCGATCGAAGAGGGCATTTGCTCACGCAGGGATTTCGTGAAAAGAAGAAGAAGAAGAAGAAGAAGGGGATAAAGAAGAAGGGAGGACCGGACCGGTCTTTTCTGTCTCATCGTTTGGCATCGAAGACGAATTCGTTAAGAGATTGAAGCCAAACGGGACGCGACATGGCACTGATAAAAGGAATTTTGGCTGAACTGATAACGACTCATTTCAATGATCGAATTCCTCGTCGATCGTCGACACGCGATCTATATAGAAAGGAAAGGGATCAAAAAAATAAACAAATATATAAAAACACGTACATTATAATAGATTTAAATCGTCTATGGGGTGAAGTATTGTTAGATCGTTTAAAAAAAAGTTTCTTACTCATTTTATTCATAATTTTTCTACACGAACAATATTACTTATTCTAGATTATTTATCGAGTCCCCGTAGGATAGTAAAGAGATTTAAAAAAAAAATCAATAAATTCTTGTGACAACTTAATATTTGAAATTGATTACCACGACCACATAGGGTGAATAGTATATTCATTTATTTCACGTATTCTCTTTAAGTATCAATTATTACGTATCGAGAGACACGTGAGTTATGTTGTATTAGAAGTTAAAAGGCAAACGTTAAAGGTTTCGTTATCTTGCTCACGTTCCGTGTGAACAACACCCAGGAACGACGACTAAATCCCATAAGGAAGGAATCATGAAGGAAAGCGCATAGTATCGAAGGTGCAAGTCGTTTCGACGATGAAGTATATATAAAATCTCGGTGAAAGCGTGTACGGGTTTATCCAGTTTAATACGGCCCTGCGAATGTAGACTCACAATCAGCTGGTCCCGAGTTCTCCAGCAATGTTGCCAGGCGTTCGTTCACTTCATCGTCATCGTCGTCTTCTTCTTCGTCGACTTCTTCGTTGTCGTCTTCTTCTTTGGAGTCTTCTTCTTTGGAGTCAGCGTTTCGTGGTTTTTATTTTATTTTATTCGTATCTTCTATATTCGTTTTTCTACACATGCGTTACTAGAGACCAAGAGGAAAGGAAAGATAAAGAAAGAGTAAACACATGTATGCGAGTGTTCTCTCTCTCTCTCTTTTTCTCTTGTCCGGCGCATTCAAGCTTCGCAAAACAATAATGTTGAAAATAGCTTTAACCGTTGGTACCGTCGTGAAATGCAACGAGAAGCAAACGACACAATGGTTAAGTATTTACTTCGTGGCGTATTCCGAGGGAGAGTGTTGTAAAAAGGAAAAAAGAGAGAGAGAGAAAGAGAGAGAGAGAGAGAGATCAGTTGGGGGTTTAAACGTCTAATGATGCGAACCGAAGTAAATCTTAGACGTTAGATGGAACCTTTTCGCGGTGTTACATGAAAGCCCCCATTATCGTAGTGCGTTTAAGATTACGGTGTGCGATTTAATAAGGAAAAGAAGAATATTCTTCCTAGAGAGAAGAACGTGTCTCATGGAGGATAAAAAAATTTAGCTGGGCATGATTGCGTCTCTAATCGCACTGAATCGCCGTGAAACGAAGGAGATTACTCCCTCTATTTTCTTTCTCTCTGTCCTATTATATATCCGTATATATTATATATATAAAACTTGGTAATTTGTTACATTAGTAGTGCGTAGGAAGATATTTCTAAGTGTTTTAACGAATGAGAGAACAAAATCCCCATGCGATGAGATTATTTTTCCAAAAAGAAAAAGAAAAAAAAAAAAAGGATTTTAGTGTAATTTTGGATTTTTTGTTTAACGAGCACACACAATGCTTTTTATTTCCCAACTTTTTAACCCGACGTTTTTGATTTTCCTCCTCTTTTCCCATGTCAGGAGTTCTACCCTACGTAATTATTTTTCACGAATGTGTTTTAATACACCTTAGTTCTTTTTTTCTTCTTCTTTCTCTCCTTCTCTCGTTTTTTTTTTTTTTTTTTTACAAAAAAAAAAAAAAAAAAAAAAAAAAAAGGAAAGAAAAGAAAAAAAATGCAGCCCTCGTTTGCCGCAAATGACTGTCCCGGGGGCGGAAAAACATATTTGCGAAATTCGCTCCTGTAAAATCCACACGACCAACTTTTTCTTTCGTCGAGCTCGTTCTTTCATTATTCGGCCGTTTTCTCTTTTTTCTTTTCTTTTCTTTTTTTTCTTTATTTGTTCTTTTTTTCATGCGGTCTCAAATTTTCTAAAAATAATGAAGGCTATGAACTAAAGACTGGGAATGAAAATTAGGTTGGAAAATGAAGATATTAGAACGCGTACGATAGAATTATTCTAATCATTTTGTTTGATATTCTTTTTCTTTTTTTTATCGTAGAAAATCGTTAAATTAACAAACATTTGGAAGATCGATATTATACTGAAACAAACCGATAGTTATATATGATATATATAGGCGAGTTCCTTTTTTTGCGATCCTTTCGTTTTCGTTCTTGAAAAAAAAAACCCACAATTCGATTTCACGCTTGTAATCAGCCTTTTACGAGAAACGGTAAGTGCTCCCATTAAAGAATTCCGATGTTCAAGGCCGTAGAATATATAGGCGTGTACTAAGTATAAAATACACGCGAATTCGCGCGTGTATCAGTTATTTGTTCACATCGAAAGCAATTTATCTGATTAAAAAACACTGCAATGCAATAGAAAATAGTGGACATTTTTCGTTTCGTTGAATATTCATCATTAATATTTATTCATTCGTATATCCAATTAATAGAGAACGTTAAAACTAGGCAAAATATCGATCGATCGATTCGTATCCCGATATATCTAAATAACTAATACAATTTCGTATAAATTTTGAATATATTATAATACATACGCGTGTGTGTCGCGTTAGTCCGTCAGATCCGTATGCGTGGTTGAAAAGCGTAGGATAGGTAAAAGTATTTCAAAAAAAGAGCATAATTTTTGTAAAGCGGTAAGAGTGAGCCACCAGAGGATTGAAGGGGAGTCTTTTTCTTCGTTACCACAGCATCTTCTTTCCTTGTATACTTAACTACAAACAAAGAAAGAACGAAAAAGAGAGAGAGAGAGAGAGAGAGATTCTTCGTTGAGGTGTGTACACAAGTCGAGGTGCTTAAATTTCGGAAGCAGGTGGTTAAAGCGTTTGAACCGGTAAGCGAAGCCGGCTTTTTTTCATATCTTTCTTTCTCTTTCTCTCTTCATCCTCTTACTTTTTGTTCTTTTTCTTCTTCTTCTTCTTCTTCTCTTCCCCCTTCTCCTCCTTACTTGGCGGTTCGTCGTGTCTACTCTGCTAAAAGATCGGCCGACACAAAGGCTTTTGCCTTGGCCATGCTGTACCACCTACCACCACCTTCTCTTTCTTTTTTTCCTGTTTCTCTTCGAACGTGTTCGGATCGGTCCTCTTAAGCTCGTTTCACACTGCTAGATTATCTCTGGATGCGTTTCTCCACCCACTCGTTCCGCCTTTCTCTCTCGGATCGTACTTCTTCGAATTCTACAAACCCGTGCAGACCTAAAACGGTGGTGCACGCTCGATAAATTCGCCAAGTTTCTCCGTGAAATCCTTTGGTAACTCGTATATATATAAATATATACATACTTACTTATATTACATCCTATATATATATATGAAATTTTTAC
>NW_014569583.1:905893-1055498 GCF_001313835.1 Polistes canadensis
ATATATATATATATTAGAGTATTTTAGTTCGTTTAAATTTGTAATAAGATTTTAAACGTCTCGCTAAAAGTACATTATTATCTTTTCTTTATTTTATCCGTTCCCCAATGAATTAGAAAGTATTATCAAAAAAAGAAATTCAAAATAACGATAAAGAAACTAATTATAACCTTCGTGGTTTATTATCGAATGTAAAACATTATTATTCGTCCCATTGATTTTTATTGTCCTTCGAAAGTATTTCTAACCGTCGTCGCGTAGACGATAGTAAACTCGACGAAGCGTTTTCTCTTAACTCGACATCAATTAATGCCTCGTCGAACGTTCAGTTTACTCAGAACGCCCTAACAAGAAGGAGGAGCATGAGAGAGACAACAACAGGCTTCCTAACCCTGAACCCTTCCCACTATTCTCTCTCTTTCTCGCTTCGATTATTAGGGTATACACGATCCATTGTCCATCGAAACGTCTCTTCTCTTGCTCTTGACGAACCATGCTTGCATTACATGGACTATGGAAACACGAAGAATGGATTGTCCGATGGTTGTTAAAGGGAGTGAACGACGATGACCAACTACTACTACTACTACTACTATGGTATATTCTGGATCGAAGGTCAACTTGTGTTCAACCGAAGTAAACCGATGTTACTTTCTGCGGGCTGCGGTATTTAATTCAGACGAATGGTGTATATAGTTTAATAGTATATGTATGTTGTACCACTTCGCGATCTATTCTGAGTTCGAATTATCGATGACGTTAAACGTGATACGATAAAACCTTTCCAATTTGTACATACCACGGATATATATTCGTCTTACTATAAAATGATTTATCTGTTAGTAAGATATATTCATAGATATGTTATATGTTTATAAATATGTGCCGATTAAAATGTATCGCGTTTTAAATCATTTATTTATTTAATTATCCACACAGAATATTTACGTATAATCGAGTTGATATATACATGTATATAAGAAAAAGGTGTTATATTAAGGTTAAGTTATTCATCGATGTGGCCTTTTTTTTTTTTATTTCAGTGCAACGCGCGTAAATACGTAAGTTTACTTTAAAGTACGCATTGCGTTGCGTTCTCCGCGACATGCATTTCGTTTGGGCAGAAAACCAGTTTCTCTGTATAGTTCGTAATTGGAGCCTGTTTCGTATCTCGCCGACACTCGTCACGTAATCATCATTGAATAATGAGACACGGAAAAGAATATGCACGGTGGTATTAAGCCGTTGGATTAGAAGAGGATAGACCTCTGCGCAGGATATTGCATCGTGCAAGTCGTTTTTTTTTTTTTTTTTATTAACGTGATCTTTTTGCTATTTGCTATGGCATCACCCGGAAGCCTTTCGCTTCTTCGTCGATTTTACCCTGAACGAGTTCATATAATACGAACGTTGGAAAACAAAAAAAAGCCTCATAGATTTTTTTATCCGTCAACTCGTTCGAGTTTCTGATATTGACAGATAAAACAAGACGCAAACAACATTTCATAACTTTTATCCATGGTAACTCTTAGACAGCTGTGTAATATTATGCAACCGAATAATATACCTGGAAAGATTAAAACAAATATATCTGTCAGATAGATTCTCAATATATTTATTTTCGAATCGATTATTTTCACGATTTGAAATACGACACGATTCTTAATTTCATCGCGTTCCCAAGCTACGGAAAAGAGGTGGGGGGGGGCACGAGAAATGATAATAATAGATTCGAAAGAAAGTGCGGGCATGTCTTTTAATGACGGTTGTTTAAAAATAAAGAAATAAAAAAGAAAAAACGCAGGGAAGGCCGTTGACACCGGTGTTGGGATGGGTGGAAGGGGGAGGGGGATGGTGAGGGGGGGGGACGATCGTGGCGAATTCGCGAATGTCGTCGTCGCATGAGAAAAGTTAAGAGAAGATTCTACTACGGTGATGATGACCTTGGGCCAGCGACAAAGTACGAGAACGGCGAGTTCTTTGCTCCTTCGTCGTCGACGTCGTTGAATCACCTCTTCAAGATTTAACGTATATATCTCGTTCTTTTGTTTTTTTTTTCTTTTCTTTTTTTCTTTTTTCTTTTTTGGGTCGGTTAGTTTGGTTTGGTTTGGTCTTTCGATTTGCGAAACCACATCTCCTTCTCACATTTTCGACGACTCTTAGCAAAGAGCAGGAAAACACGTCAAATACTTCTCGCAATGGCACGTATAATTTGAGAATCGTTTTAACCGGCAATCATTCATCTTTCGACGTTTGTAATTCAAAGCGGTGCTTGCTGGATACGACGAGAGTGGTCGCTTAACGTTAAGGTATGCTAATGGAATGCGTTTCGAGCTTCCTACACAAAGTTACCGTTCAAGTAGCGCGAGATCTTGTTGTTCTCCTCTTACCCTCTGATTTCTCACCTGGTCATTCCAGTTTGATAATCATTTTGATAATTTGCAAAAGGCAACGAACGATAATCTTGTAAATTATGCAATTGAAAAAAAAAAAATAACAAAAAAGAAAGAAATTAAACTATGCTACTCGAGTGGAACGGAACACATTATTTATTAACGTGTCAGATATAAGAATATATATATATTTTAATATTAATAGTTATTATAATTATTAGATTGTATATTATTCGTTAAGAAAAAAATAAAAAAAAAAAAGTAGTACGTACCAAACGATCTTTGACATATTCCCCCTTTTTAACTTAACGAAGGAAGTCCTCAATGTAATCATCGCCCTGTCGACGTTACCGAACAGATGTGTTCGGTATTTGTAACATTAACTAATCGGGGTTGTCGACCGCGTTTTCTCGATATAATCGATGTCAACAAGAGGTACGGATTCGTCCCTAAAATTGGTGCACGGTTTAATTATATCTAATTTAATTCTCATTGCTCAATGAATCTAGTTATATGTAAATAATTTATTTGCGTAATCTTTCACATATATTTTGCTTTCGACTCTCTCTGTCTCTGTGTGTGTGTATATTTTATTTTATTTTTTTTTAATTAAATAGATCGATATAAGATAATCGTAATAATCGTGTAAGAAAATAGAAAAAAAAAAAAAAGAACATTTCATTAATAGTACACATTAAAGTAATATTGAGCGTGGGGAAAACTCGTTTGATTTCCACGCGAGCGAAACGAACTCGACGATTTAATATAATAAATAGGTATATATATAAACAATATATAATATATATCTATACCTTTATATTATATATATAAAGGTATATATACCTTTTTACCTTTTTATAGGTATATATATATATATATAAAGTGTTAACTTTTCAATTTCAAACAATTAGTAGGAAATTTTCAAAAGTTTTCAAAGCAACAATGAATTTACCTAAACGTCTTTCAGCCGGTTAGTGCAATTACACGGGAGATCCCTCTTGAATCCTTCGGGCAAGTAATCTCAACAGAGTATATACAACTGCAGCCCGGAGCGCAGCAACCTGAATCCGGTCAGATAAAAAGCAGGATACCGTTCTATAAATCATTCATTGACTGCACATTAGACCTTAGCTATACCTATAGTCTCATGCATAAGTATGAAGATCTCGATCGTGGGTCTTTTTTTTTTTTTCTTTGCCTTTCGCTTTCTTTATTTTCTCCCTCTTTTCTTTTTTTTCTTTTTTTTGCTTTTTATCTTCTTCTCTATGTGTGTACGTGTATCGTGATTTCTTTTTTGTTTATCTTCTTTTTTATTTTTTATTTTTTTAATGAAAACGAAGAGAGAGAAAGTGATATATTGCTGTCAAAAACGAGACGGGTACGAGAATGTACGGATTAATTTAAATTTTAATCATTATTAGAAGTAGGAATTGTTTTAGAACATTTCGTAGGAGTTGGGAGAGAAGAGGGGGAACAACATACGTGAATAAAGAGAAGCGTATTATTTCATGAATGAAAATAGACTAAATAGACTGGTAATTTTTGGCCTCGCGTATCTCAAGCATCTACTTAAAAAAAAAACTCGCGTTGAAATTTTGGTCCAGTGCAAGAAGAATGAGAGAGAAAACAGGGAGAACAAAAGGCGAGAGAGAGAGAGAGAGAGAGAAAGAGGAAGAGAAGGAGCAAAGGTAGAAGTTATTATAGCCGAATGGATCTGACTAATAATCAGTGACGACTATGCTGTAGAAGCAAATGGAAAAGTGACCCCTTAACGAAACGCGACAGTGATATACAGGCCGGAAAATTAAAAGAAGCGCACCGTGAAGCGGACGGGTTCTCCTTCTCGTTGTGTTGTGTTGTGTTAGTCGTACGTTTTAAACGTTCAAGGCTTGACTAACTTGACGTTTGGAATGTTGATGCGCTTTTACGAAATATTCTTATTTATAGACGTATATTTTCTCTTTGTATGCGTCTAAACCTACTCTCCTTCTTCTTCCTCAATATTATCTGCCAAACTATAACTCCTCGTAGTAGATAACTAGTTCAATTTGTTTTTTGTCTTTTTTATCCTTCTCTTGTGATTAGTTATTTTTTCTTTTTGTGTCAGAGAGAGAGAGAGAGAGAGAGAGAGATCAACGAACCATTTCATATCGCGTTTAAGAGAAATTTTGTTATTATAATGTTTCTTTTCATAAAATTTATAGAAGAAAGGAAGAAAGAAAGATAGAAAATTCTAAAACGTGGTTTTTGTTTTCTTTCAAATATTTTTGTTTTTATTATTTCCTCCTTTTCTCGGATTGTCTATAAACATCCTTAGAAAAGTTAATACCGAGGAAAGCAACCTGTCGTTTCGCAGGAAAATGAATGCTAAATTTGCGGAATAGGCGAACCGTGCTGCTGGAGTTTTGAAAATGAGAGCACAATACGAGAAACGCCAAGCCGGAACGAGAGAGTGAGAGAGAGAAAGAGAGAGAGATCATTGAATGCAACGAGCGAGGAGGAACTCTGTTTAAAATACAGGGTTTTTTTTTCTTTCCTTTCTTTACAAAAGGAACGCAGAAAGATGGGTAGTACAACAATGCACAAGCTCGCGAATTCTATCTACCGGAACACTCTCGACTCTAACCGGTGAGAGACAACGTCGTGCGATTAACGAGGAAGAGTTGGTCACTTTAAGAACAAAACGAGAGATCAAGAAAGTACTTAACTTCAGTTATTTAGCTTCCTTTCTTCCTTATTCTTTTTTACGTCGTTTAGTCATGAAAGCATTCGACATATATATATTAAGTGGACCGGAAAGTAATGTCGTTTTTTTACATTAAATTCAAACACAATTTTAAAGTATACAATGAGCTGATAAATGATAAATAAATATTGACATGCGCAGAAACTACATTACTTTCCGCTCAACCTAATATATATATATATATAATATTGGTAATTAACAATAGATTTAAGTTTGATTTCTTAGTTTAGTCAATTTGTTCTTATCGTCTAACCTTTCGTAACAATAATCGAGCTATAGCAAACACGAAGACGTGACTAAACGTTGTTTCATTAACGTCAGACCTTTCTTTCTCTCACGCTGCCGTTTGATATAGTAATTCCTCTCGATGTGTACTATGAAACGTGGGAGTGGAGAACGGGGCGTCGTCCTCTGCCACCTTTCCTCTCTCTCTTTCTTTCCCTCCCTCTCTCCTCCTCTTCATCTTCATCCTCCTTTCTATCTCTTCTTTCTCTTCTTCTACTTCTACTTCTACTTCTACTTCGTTTTTCTCTTTTATCTCTTCTCGTCTTTCTCTGTTGCACGGAGACCGAGACTATCCTATCTAGTCGTTGGCTAGTCATGGGTCAGCGAATCCCAGTTCCTAGTCACGAATCTGAATACCGGTGGGCGTGAGCTCCTTGAAGCGAACTTGCGTTTACGCGAGAGCAGGAAGTTCAATGTAAAAACTTATTGAAGAGATTATGCTCTCTCTCTCTCTCTCTCTCTTTATTTCTTTCTTTTATTATTATTTCTCTGAGGAAGAAAAAGAATGAAATATAAAGAAGCAAAATGAGAGAATTATTTCTTACTTCATGATTTATAACGTTTTAACGCTTAAGTACACTAATCTCTTCTCCCGTCACGTAAGAGTAACTCTCTAGGAAATTGGTATTGGTGTTATTGGTGTATATTAGCGTTAAGTAATCTAAATGAATGGTTTGGTTTGTCTCGGTCGATTTGGTGTACTTAATTTAATTGATTTTTAATTTTCTTTTTTTCTTTACAAGGGATTATTTAAAAATGATCAAGCAAAAAGGGGGTGCGAAAAGTGGTGTATTAACTATTAGTAATATCATAATATTGCGATTTGTGGGAGCTTACGGCCTGGATACCGATAGCGTGTATACTGTTACTCGCTTGAGCTGTATCGAAAGCTGATGTTACTTCGATACTCGTGAGAGTATGGTCGACGTGTTTGCGGTAGGTTGTAAATGAAATTAATGTTTCGTGATATCGAACGTCTACTACCACCACCACCACCACCAACCACCATTCAAACACTCCAAACACAATTTTTGGATATTGTTTTTTATTTTTCATTTGCATTCATTGAAATTCTTCTATCTTTAAAATCGAGATTAGCTTTCTTTCAATCAAATTGATTACACCTATTATTCTTTTTTTTCTTTTACTGTTTCCGAAAAAAAGAAGACAAGAAAAACAACGTCATGATTTATTCTCGCTATGAGAAAATCGATTAGAAACAAAAACAGAAAATGATGGTGGTCCGTCCCTTCTGTCTAGCATCTAATATATTCCACGTTCGACTAATGTTAATAATAATCGGCGTGCTTAAGTTAGCT
This sequence comes from Polistes canadensis, assembly GCF_001313835.1. Lineage (NCBI taxonomy): Eukaryota > Metazoa > Arthropoda > Insecta > Hymenoptera > Vespidae > Polistes > Polistes canadensis. The sequence goes on from NW_014569583.1 coordinate 912,637, forward strand.
TGCTTTTTAATAACGTTTAGCGCGTGACTTAGGCGAAACGATCGACCTTAATGAACGTATGGAAAGCCATATCCTCACGAGCGAAACGGCATTCGAATGAACGTACGAAGCTTCGGCTTATTATCTTCGACACGCTCGTGTTATGGTCCTCCTCCTCCTCCACCATTTCTCTTTTTCATGTGCTTCAATGTAAAAAATAAAAAGGAATGCTCACGTCTTGATTATTATTTCCATCCGATTTACCTTACAATTCCTTCCCCTTTTATTCCTAATCGAATTCCTATTATCAGAATTCGTGAAACTTAAACGCAAATAGAATGAGTATGAGAATACTTAAAAAAAAAAAAAAGCGGGAAGTATGAGGGGGTAATTCTTGCGATTGTTGATCCGATTATTACCCTTAACGAGCTCGAGAGTTGGAAAAACTCGCGAAAGACGCACGCGTACGCGTGTGGAGAGTCAGCAATAGGGAAAGATTTTAGATATTAGATTTGCGTTTGAGTAGCTCGTTAGATACGGCATACGCACTATGCGTGTCTCCTACTCAAGATTCCGCCTCGACGATCACCCGGGTACAGTGTTGGACGTCGACTGAAAATACGTCTTACAATTAGTGTCTTTCTTTTTCTTTTATTGTTGTTGTTGTTATTGTTGTTATATTATAAAGAAATTAAACGATCAATTTATATCGTTTTTCCTAATCGATTAACTTAATCGTTAGAAAGTCGAATAAACGTTTATCATTAATATCCATTTGAGGATCTTTTATGAACATTTTAAAGATGTGTGTGTTAAGCTTTGAATCTAAATTTAACTTGTAACACTGTACTTTCTTTATTTTCTACGTGTAAATCAACGCGTGTCATGGTAATACACGCGTTATAATACTGTATTTTAAAGGATCTTCGTTACGGGATACGATTCTGGAACAAACAGGAAACATATTGTTCTTATCATTTTTTTTTTTTAAAGATTAAAGAGATTAAAGATTAAAAGCAATATATATTATATTACTGTATGAAAATGGGGTAAATACTCTTTGTAAGGGACAAAGATAATAAACGAAAGTAAACGAAAGTTGACTCTGGTCACTATGAAAAACTAAACGTATGTAATATATGTTTGGTACGGACTGTACCTGTATTATAAACCCGACGTTCTTCCATCTCAGACGAAAGACTCTATAACGCCTATAACCAACATAACTACCGCGACCACCGTACTTGCTAAGACTCAGGATAGAACTACACCACGGTCTCGTATTATATAATACATAGACGGTGCTAGCAGGTTTGCGTTGAAGGTAAAGTGGCGTATCACGAGCAGGTGTTGCCCCCAGGACGTATCATCAAGGGCTATCTATAAAGAATTTTTGTTCAACGCACGTCGTCGGGGCCCCGTATGTATGACCTACCTAATACAATCTCTCTCTCTCTCTTTCTCTCTATCTTCTGATGATTTTTCCTGAATTATCCTTCCGATTAAATTACTTTAACTTACTCGATCGCGAAAATAAAGGTTTCCACCTTGTATTCCGTGATTGTTTAATTTTAATTAAAAACATTCTCAACGCCAGACGATCGAACCAAAGTACAGAGTAGAAGGAAGAAGAAGAAGAAGAAGAAGAAGATGGTGAAGATGAAGATGGTACTAATGTAAGATTGAATTTCTTCGAAGAATAACAAAAGGTCTTTAAAATTCTCAATTGCACAATAAGAAAACAATTAATTGCAGCGATACATATATTATATATTTACAATAGAGATTACGATTAGGAATGAATTAAATAACTCAATGCAAGAGAACAAGGTAAAATCGTGATCGTCGTTATCGGTTATGTTCGGTTCACGAGCGAGCATATAGATTTAGATATGTTTTTTTTGCTTTTTCTTTTTCTTTTTCTTTTTCTCGAATAAAATTATACATTTCATAGTCGTAAATCGTAAAAGGGGAATTGTAAGGAGAACTTCGAAGAATGTAAAAGAGATGGAGGAGGACACACACACACATACACACAAAAGTGTATTTGCAATCTTATCCGATGTTAATTCTTCGGTGGAAGAAAAAGAGAGCTTGCGTTGGTCAAAAAATAAAGGAAAGAAGAAATAAAGGGCAATTGGAGTAAAGAATGTAAGTGAAATAAACTTGACGGGGCGTGCACCCTACCGGGTTACTGATAAAAACTCCTACATGAAAACGCGGCTAACAAGTCCAGTTTCGCCAATATATCCCAAGCTGCTTTCAAGGAAAGATAACGCATAAGGCGTTATTTCACGTACAAATGTCCCCGCGTGGTGTGCATTTAATGCGTGTGAAGTTGCATGTATGTATATGTAACTTCGTGAACGCCGATTTTTTACGCCCACGCCTTAGTTCGGTCACCGCGTCTTATGCAGTAATACTATACCTATACTTTACTTCGTATTCTCTACCAGCTCTATTTCTCTCACTCTCTCTCTCTCTCTTTCTCCTTCCCCTGCCCCTTCTTTTTCGTGTCACTAGTAAGTACTTTTAGGATCCCATATCTTTCCCGCAAAAGAAATACTACGAATTTTATCTGTAACAGGTTAAACTATTTAGAAAATTTCCTATATGAAAAAATAGCTATACGAAAGAAATGTTTTTGTTTTTTAATTTGATTTTTAAATACGAAAAAAATAATTTATTTCAATTTCGAACGCGAATATATTATACGTCAGATTATTAAATAATAAATTATAAACCATTTAAATATTATCAAAAAATGAAATATTCTAATAATCGCGTTAAAACGTAGTAGATATTTTTTTTGTTATCTCGTTCTTAAATATCTAGGAGAATAGAGATAAGGAAGTAGTAATTCAACTCGACGACTCGTCATATCGTTCGGTTGCAAAACAATCTTTACCGAGTCTTCGTCATCTGACGAAGGCGCGGGTGTAAATTGATCGAGCAAAGAGAGAGAGAGAGAGAGAGAGAGAGAGAGAGAGAGAGAGAGAGAGAGAGAGAGAGAAAGAAAGATACGAGTTTCAACCTTTCTACGTTTGCTCGATGAACTTTGCATATCTCGGGTGATGGTGAGGGGGGTAGAAGGGTATGGAGGGAGGGGAGGGAGAGGGATACCGTATCGTTCCTTCCAAGAATCTCATCGACTTCCGGAAACTTTGAATGTGCCGCTCCTGGGACACCCGGTATATGTTGTGTGGTGATAGGTAGAGTTCTAAGTACAGTGATCGTCGTGGCTGTACGTATTCTGTTGCTGCTGCTGCTGTTGCGGTACAGTAGAAGAGAGATACGTTGTGTACCACCGCACGGATAAGAAGAGGAAGGTGAAAAGAGAGATAGAGAGAAAGAAATAAAGAAAGAAAAAAAGAAAGAAAGAAAGAGAAAACGTATTGCGAGGAGACTAAGAGAGCAACTCGCTCACACGACGGCAATGACCCAAGACTGGCCTTGCGTTTCTTCTTTCATCTTTTCCGCCTTCTCCGAATTACATTCGATTAGAAGATCTCTCGGTAGAACAAATTCTATACCGTGAAAGACACATCGATGATGATAATGATGATAATGATGATTATGATGATGATGATCACCACCGTATAAACTAGGTATAGGTACCTACGCCTAGTTCAGGAATGCGCTTCTGTTAGGGCAATAGTATATTTTAGCGAGCGGCTTAAACGAAAGTTGCCGCTGCGCTTTAATATCATTATCCAACAAATTTCAATCATTTTTATTATTCCACCGATAAGGGAGATAATTAGGAACACGTATCTTTCTCTATACTTTTAAAATCCTCTTGGAGTCTATCGGCGGATACTGGTGATAAAATCGTGATATATATGTTACATATATATATATATATATATATATACACATATTATCGTTTATTTTAATATGCTTTTTAATTAAACTAACATTTAAACTTGATCCTGAATCCTGTTTAGTAAAAATGAACTTGATTATGGTGTAATCTCGTTAGGATACTTGAAGAAGAAAAAAAAGAAAATATCTGTACACTAATGTACAATAGGATAAAAGAAGAAGGTGGGCTACTTTTAGAATCGATAATATGCAATATAATTGCAAATGATAAGGGAAAACGAACGGTAGTTATCGAAGATTCTCTGTTCGTCTTGTTATAAATTATGATTTAATGAAAGCTCGCGAGTAGACATACGTGTACCTAAGTTCCAAACGATCTGCCTGAATGAACCGCTACCTTCGGGGCCTTCAAGGGGTCAAGAAGATACCAATCTCGATTTATGGCTAGTATAATAAACCTCCTTATGACAAATGATGCGTTCGTTAAGTAGCGGACATTGCGACATTCTCGACGATTAATATCTAATTCCAGGTCTCGTATAGTTGTTACCTTTCGCGCGTACGATCAGATACATACGTATCGAACATATATCACGTTGATAAAATAATTCCTAATACATTATTCATTCGCTTAGTTAATTCTCTTCTATGATCATTTTAAGCAACAAAATCATCGGAAAATATTTTTATCTATTTTCTTAAGTATTAATATTACATATACAATATATATAAATACATACAATATATTCGTTGTATAAATAGTACATTCAATAATGCATATATATATACACACGTCATACGTATAGTAAAGAATCGATTAACAATGTGCATTAAACGAGTTCGAAAGTTCGGAAGGATTCGTATTCGTTGAACCTTTGACCAGATCATCGAACGGATCTCAAAAAAGGACGGGTAAACGTTAAATAAACACACGCACTTTCTTTTATTAACTATTAATATATTTTTCAACGCGTACTTCAACGCATTCATTTTGTACAAGTTCATGGTTACCATCGAGAACTTGTATAATTAAGTAGGGAATATAAGGAGGGACTATATATTGCCTTGGCTTATATATACCGTTGCTTAAAAGCAGCTATTATGATTCAAATGCAACGAGATGCGAAGCGATACTTTAGACGGATTTTATTTTCTTTCTTTCTTCCTCTCTCTCTCTCTCTTTTTCTCTTTTTCTCTTTCCCCTATTAAAAAGCAGTTCCTTTGTGCGTAAAACGCAACAGACCTTCAGGCTTCTTAGTCGCGTACGGTAACTTTGTTAGCTACTGTTAACGCGAGTGGGTACATACGTACATACATACATACATAAATAAATAAATGAATGAATAAATAAATAAATAAATAAATAAATAATAAAACTCTTTGAACTGAATTGTGTGCCGGGTATTACACATCCAGCGAACTTGGAACTTAAAATTGATCGATCAAAATCCACGAAGAGTGTCGGGACCCCTCTCCCCCTTCTCGCCCCTGGTCACCCCTAGTAATGATTTAAGTGAGTAATTTGCACCACGAGGTCGTTGAAACCTTCAGCCCTGCTTTTACGCTTCTCGTACATTGAATGAAGCCTAGGCTACTGCTGCCATTGCTGGTTGACTGTTACTGTTAGTTTGCTGCTGCTGTTTCTGGCTGCTGCAACTGCTCGAGAGCGTGGGCCGCTTAAGTTCGCAGACAATGGTCGACCAGTTGGGTCATTACTTGTCTTTCTCTCTTTCTCTCTTCCTCTTTCTCTTTCTCTTTTACTCTCTCGCTGTCGTCAGCAACGTTTCTTATGAGCTGTCAAACTCCTCTCGACCTGCTCATTACTGTTAAATTAGTATACAACACCGACGAATAACCACGTATTAGTGAGGAACTAACGTGTAATAATATTCTTCCATGTGCTTTGCATACTAAGATTCAAACTATCTTTTTTTGTCTTTTTTATCCATTTTACATAAACCTCGTTAAACTATCGTTTATTCGATTTAACGAAGTTATACTTTTAAATGAAACAGATAACGAATTCGATAACTAAACGGAGAAGTAAACTCGATCAGAAGAGACGTTTTAACTTTCGATTTCAATCAAGTCATTAAAACTCGTACGACTTTTTGCAAATATCTATAATTCTTTTCATAGACGAAAAGGAAAAGAAAAAAGAAACAAGAAAAGAGAGAAAGAAAAGATGGATGATGGGTAGACGTTAATTCCTCGCGAAATAATATAACAGTTGGGTAAAGCAGAAAATTCTTTCTAAGTTGGATAACCGCGTTTAAAACTCAATAGTGTGTAGTAAAGGTATACGAAGAGTTCGCGTGGGAAGGTATTAGACAACGACGACGACGACAAACGATGAACAAGTATCAACGCGATTATCTAATCGTCTATCGTCAATCGTGTAACACAACTTAACATACGTATGTGTATTTGTGTAAGTATAATACTTACAAGAAGCATCCACACTTTGTCATTTGTTCGTTAACTTCTTGGCATGATTATTAAGGTCATCGTCTTTCTTCTTCTTCTTCTTCTTCTTCTTCCTCATCTTCTTCCACCTCCACTTTTCTCTTCTTCTCATCTTTTTATTATTATTATTATTATTATTATTATTATTATTACTATTATAATTATTATCGTTATTAGGTATTTTTTTTTGTATTTTTAAATGGCGACTTCGTTCGCGTATCAATCAGCGCGAGAGGGCAATCGTCATTAATTGCCATATGGTCGGTTACTAGAGCGAGATTTCAAAATAATAGTATCTTCCTTTGTTGTCCTCGTCGTTCGTTAGCATCCAGCAATTGCAGTAACAGCGTAATTCGCGGTCGCTGAAATAATGACAATTTGTCACTCGTCTCTCGAATAAATGCATCGAATGAAAGCTCTCTTGCTCGTACGTATATACACACACACACACATACGAGCGATAAGAATAATGCATCGCGTTTATTCTCGGCACGTGCACGTTATTGCCCTCTTTCTTCTACGATCTTTTGTCTCCGTTATTCACCCTATCTCTATCTCCAAAGTTTATTATATTTAATGATACTATTATGTTATTGTTTCGTAACGATATAGCAAAGGCTCTTGGTTACAATCAATTTTCTTCTTATTTTTTTTTCTTTTTCTTTTTCTTTTTCTTTTTCTATTTCACCCCCTATCTTTCCCTTTTTATCGTTATTTCCCTTTTATACTGGCAGACAGTTTTCGTCTGGGCCAAATCGCGAGTTAACAGCAGTTACTACTCTCACGTGCGAATACGAATCGGCAGCGATATAATTAACACGCCAATCAGTAAGTAAGCATCAGCAGCAAGCCCTCTCACGTTTCTCAACATGGTGTGCTTAATGACCGTCGTTGTTATGTGTATATATGTATATATGTATGTATGTCCATTCTATATGCAAGCGTGTATGAGACACGATGAGCCCCACGGCTTATAAACGATTTCAATTTATAACGCCGCTAATTACGTAAAATTTTACGCTTTCCCTAACACCGACACGCGCCTTTCCGTTTCTTCCTTTTCTCTCTTTTTCTCTTCTTGTTTTCTTCTTTTTCTTTCTTTTTTTTTAGTTTAACGATCAATGCGTGTTATAAAATCCTAAAGACCATTTCAATCTGTCTCCGAACGGGATATTAAAATTGAAAACATATATATTTTTAAAATGAACATTTAATCCGCCTAATAGCAACTTTTATTCGAAACGTGCAAACGGTATCATTATGAAAATCATCTGTTTGGTTTGTGTATTAAGATTAAAAAGATTTCTCTGCGTGATATCGTGTATGCGAGTGAATCGCGAGCAATCAAATTTCTATATGGTTTCTAATCGTTTTAAATGGCGTATATCCTTTGCTACTAAACTCTTTACACGACCGCAAAGAGTTTTTTTTTATACTTTTATAGGACGCTTTGAATAATTTAACACGCGTGAGTTTCAACGATTTTGTTCGATCTCTCTCTCTCTCTTTCTCTCTCTTTCTATCTATCTATTTTTCTTTCTGTTTCTTTACTCGTACGTGTATTATACTTATGTACGCACATGTAAATCTATAGCAAAATGCAATAGCGTATCTTCATTATTCATCGTGTTCGATATTTTTAGATACAGTGTGCGTTGAAGTGACTCTATATTTGTAAGATAATAAAATAAAAGCATATAAATCTCGAAGGATTTTCTATAAAAAAAAAAAAAAAAGAAAAAAAAAGAAAGGAATAAAAAAAATGGTTGACGCAAAAAGTAATTTTAGGATGCAAGGACAGGATAATTAAAGTGCGTAAACATGAGAGATGCGTCGGGAAAAATGTAGAAACGTGAGTTCAATGCAACGACCCATTTGAAATTGGTTTTCGCAAGTACAACGACACTCAACTTGCGTTTAACAGAGAAAATTCAAAGATAGTTAAATCGCGCGAATTACGTGGGGTTATATTAAACATTATACTTTTGAAGATTATCTACGAAAACAGGTGGTACTAGTAGTGGTAACAGTTGTAAAAGAAAAATAAGAAGAAGAATAAGCCGGAAAGTCGACTTATCGGAAGTTTTCTACATGGGCTTTATAACGGGTGGTATATACGCTCTGCTTACGAAGATTTCTAATCACGGCTTACTGCCTTTCAACGACCCTAATGGCCACACTAGTATTAAGCAAGTGTTTACTGAGTGCGCCCGGCTTTTTCGACGAATTCATGAGAGAAAGCGCGTGCAACACCGGTGGATGCGCTTTCTAGAACGAAACGCGAAAAACGAATATACACCAATTTATTATTGTTTCTATCCGAATTTTTTCAAGAAAATATATATATATATATATATATATATATATATGAAGTTTAATTCGATGATCGTTTATGGTTAGTGGGTCGATGGACTTGGATAGATGCAACGATCTGTACGATCGATAGTCGTCGGATTTGCATTGCTAATTAACTGGATTCCTGAACGCATAGTTCCGTCAAACGCATTCACTTTATTTTTTCTCGATAGTACTTGTTAAGCTTAGAAAAAGAAAGAGAGAGAGAGTTGAAAATATTTGAAAAAATTGGCAACATTTACAATTAAGTTAAATTCGAAGCTTATTTTTTAATAATATTTTTTGTTTCTTTTTTTTACAAAATTACGCGTTAATATTTGAAACAAATTATATTCCGATATAATACGGTATCTCTTTACACATGTGAAATATTTTGCTGTACAGAATATATTTTATCGATTACTTTAGATGTGTATATATATATATATACGTGTATAGGTACCTTCCGTATCCCGCAATGCCGTATCATTCTATAATTCGTTTAATTCAATTCTTTACGTTGATACGATACGAGCTTTACAATTAGATGGATATAGAAGAGACAGACAGTTAATTATCGTACTTTGTTTGCTTTAACGAGAGATGACGAATGTATTCGAATGGACGACGTATCGATAGATAATTCTCCCCACAACGATTTAGATAAATCTCTCTTTCTCCTTTTTTTTTTTTTTTTATTTTTTCTATCGGTCTATTCTCGCGAGCCGGTGTATAAATAAAGGAATAGAGAAAGGTGTATAAGCGCGTGTATACAAATCATGTGATTCCAGAAGGCAATTATTGGATTCTCGAGAACAAACTAACAGAGAGAAAGAGAGAGAGAGAGAGAGAGACTCGTACGAGGATCGATAGTTTAACGAGTTCATCATAGAACGAATCTATACAACTACATATCTCAAGCACCCTTTTCAACGATTTATTTATATTTCCATTTCTATTCCCGATGGTACGGTCGTGGTGTATTGTGTGCAACTTACAAGTACACAAGCGTACACGTACTCGTAAGCGTACACATGCACGTTATATACACGTCAATATACATGCATAATAGAAAAAAAGGATATAGAAAGAATTCGTATTAAATTGTAACGAACGATTCGTTGGAATTTCTACTGATTTCTTCTCGTCAAGTGTTGTTGTAAGTTGTTGTTGTTGTTCTTGTTGTTATTTTTGTTAGTGTATTGATGGTGATACATCATACATCACGCGGGTTCGCGGTTTGTATCGATTTCGCGAACGGCAAGGTATTTTCTTCTTTTGTCGAGGACGTTTACCCCTCGTGATAGTCGTCGTCGTATAGTTCGGTAGGGTGCATGAGGAAGGGAGGGGAGTGAAGAGGAGAGGAGAGGAGAGGAGAGGGTAGGATTGGAATCGTAGGGTAGAATGGGTTGAAAGTATAATATAGAAAGGTAGTAAGAGCCAAGCTGAGGTCAAAGTACTTCCCCTTGCTGAAAATCCATTAGTGAGTATGTAGAAGTTATATGCTAGAATAAAAAAGATTCGGCGGAAAGGAAGGGGTTAGGGGGAAGGGTTTGGGGGGGGGGAAGGGTGAAGATAGGAAGGCTTCGTATTTGCGGGATTCCTCGATTTGCTTAATTACAGTAGGTACGTAGTATATACAACATACATAATTACGTTTATTGCGTCTGTTCGCGTAGACAAGCAAGCAACGGCGAATTGAGAGAGTAAATTCACATGTTGACGAAAGAGAAAACACACACATACACATACACATACATACAGAAATGCATAGCGATCGAAGACAAAATGTCAATGTCCTCGGGACGAACAAAAACGTTACAACCTTCTATATTATTTTCCAAGATTGCTGATTAAATCATTCAAGCTAACCATCCGTTCGTGTTGTGTCCTTCGTTGATTAATATGACGAAGAAAAAGTAAGAAAGGGAAAAGAAAAAGCCGAGGAAAATATTTCTTTCCTTTTATCTAATTGAATGTCTTTTTTTCTCGCAAATTTAATTTTGTTTTTTTCATTTACTTTCTATAATAGCAAAAACGCAGCGTGTTGAATGAATAAAAGTAGAAAAACTTTCGTTCTCGTGCGGAACAATTTACGTTCAGTGTGTGTGTGTGTGTGTGTGTGTGTGTGTGTGTGTGTGTGTGTGTGTGTGTGTGTGCGCGTGCGCGTGCGTGCGCGTGCGCGTGCGTGTGTGTGCGTGTGCGTGTGTGTGTGTGTGTGTGTGTGTGTGTTACGTACTTTGATATTCAACAAAATTTCAATTTACAAGAATGGGTATTAAAACTTTGTGCAGAAATATTTTTAAGGAATAGTAGTTATCCTAATTAAATTTGTATCTAGGGTGGGGTAGATTGGGAACTTACCATTAAAGAGAACAGATGGTACTATGATTATGCAATTTCGAGATTAAAAGTACGAATACGTTGGAGAACGGATAATTAGTTTTATATTTAGAAGGATAAACGTGTGCCAAAGAGTCGTCATCGTCAGTCGGTAGTATCACGAGACGACGGACTCTTTCCCACAGAGTTATTATGGCATTGTTTTACTGCTTACCAATCTCTGCATTTTTTGTGTTTGTTTCTTAAGCGACCCGATTTAATGAGCGGGACACATTTTCCACGACTCAATTCATTCAAATCTATTGCCCAATCTTCTCCTTCCCGAGAATCTTCTTTATTCTTGTTTTATTTTTTTCATCATAATTATAATTTTTCTATATTACGATATTTAATCTTACGACTTGACGAAATATATATGACAATTGAGCAGCAGTAACAAAGGTTTTTCGTTTTCAACAAAAAAAAAAAGATTAATTAATTAATATTAAATATTAAGAAATATTATATTTTATTAGTTTTTAATTAATTGTAATTGTCGATTAACTTCTTTCCTTCCTTAATAGTTTATTAAATCGGTATAATTATTCATTAAAGTAATAATAATCGTTTAAACACGGAAACAATTCTTTACACGCATTCGTCATGAGTAATGTCACGACAAGTAGACTCGCGTGACCAAAGATAAAGATAAAAAAAAAAAGGGAAGTAAGTACTACTGTCCCAGGAAGAGATGTCCCTTCGTATTATAGATTATTACTAAAACGCTTTATCCTAAAAGCACACCACCACTACCACCACCCTCATAAAGTTCTACACCATAATCGTCTTAACAGATTTTAAGCGCACGTTCTTCGTCGTCTTCGTCTTATATTTAGTTTACCTACCTGTTTCAACATGGCTCGTTCGTTCCGCTTTCCGTACTAGTTATCGTTATTGTTCCTAATTACCTCGGCATACCAAGAAGCGATTATCGTTCGGTCTGAAACTTTGAGTGGAAGTGTACCTATGGTTCTTAGGGCTCCTACTATGTACCTATATGCATCTCACATGGTTCGAGTCAGAGAAAAGGGTCATCGTATCTTAAAACCTTTACTCTTTCAATGTTTCATTTTATTTTGATTCGATTAAATTTATGCGATTCATAATTATATATATATTTTTTTAAATAGAGGAATATACAATCAATTCTCAGTCGAGAATTATAAGTAATTTTTATTGACGAGATATATTAACATGAGTTGTTACAAATAATGTTACAAAGATAAGTGTAAACGTATATATTACGTAAATGTTACAGCATAACCACATTATTATTTAAGAAAATCAAAGGTAGAATCTTTTTAGTCTACGTACTAAATTAGAGTATTCTCAGTAAATTATTTGCTAGATAATTCGAATGGTTTGCTAAACGATTTTTTCGTAGCTTTCACTGATCATAATGTATATGGCATATTTTTGTTTACGGCAAAATATGATACGAAAAAAAAAAGGTATGAATATGTTAAAGGTATACTACTTGCGTGTCTCGTTTAATTCAAATACATACCTCATAAGGGCGTCGAATAAAAAGTTTATAAGGATACGTGATTGGCGTTGTTTCGTTGCGTGATCGTAATCAGAGAGAATTCGGTTCGTTCTTTATGAGTTCCTAAGTTGGTCGATAATATTACTGACTCATGGTTTGTCAACTTCCGCTTTTTTTTTTTCTTTTTCCCTCCCACCCCTATGTTTTTTGTCTTTCTTTATATATATCTATACATTTGCAACAACAAAAAATCATTAGAACTTTCGCGTGCTCGTTATTTTTTTCTATCTCGAAAAAAAGAAATTCAATAACCCACTTATGTTAGATTTTTCTATACCGTTTATTTAAATACCCCTTGTCTCCGTATTTCAAAACGTTTCAAATAATTAAAGCACCAAACGCAAAAAAAAAAGAACGTTATAGTGAATAAAATATTTATAACGACTGTTACGAGGCGAACGATTAATAATCGACTCCCCTCGTAGTATATTGTTTGAATACGTTTAATAGCCAGTTTAGATTTATTCGAAGATCTCGTAGTAATTTTTCTCGATGGTATTATATATATCGATCATCGATAGATTATAATCTTTTTCACGATTAATAAAACAATTTCTGTGCTCGAACGAACGATTATTGCCTACTACTACGCCGTCGCTGTCGTATCTTTAGGATCTTTGTAACGATATCACGTAACATAGCGATCATTCATTATTAATTAATCCATGCTGCGAAACTGATTTATGAAAAAAAAAAAAAAAAAAGAAATAAAAAACGAATATAACTAATTGTAAAAGAAGTAAAAAGAAGGGAAGGGGGCAAAGCTTTCGAATATTTTACACAATAAATCTTAAGCAACGCTTGTATGTAAGGATCACGTAGTTTGTTGTGTTCGTCCGTGTTTATTACGTACCCTCTATGCAATTAGTTACGGCCGAAGATTCTGTGCAATTACGTTAACCGGGTTGGCTCGAACTATATCCAGAGCGCAAATGTTAGATTACATTGGCATTCCTATGACTGGAGTGGGAGAAGAAAAAGAAGAAGAAGAAGGGGTGGGGGGGGGGAGGTGGTGATGGTGATGGTGGTTGAGGAGAAGGAAAAGGTGGAGGAAGGACTGCGTTTTCGCTTACGTTGGTTAGCCATTGCTTGTTGCGCTGGCACACACATTCGTATATGTGTAAGAATGAAACAATGCGAGGTGAGAGTTTGGCGAGTTGCATATAAGGCGGTCGCATCGATAACATGCATATGCATGAACCTTCCTCCTTCTGATATCCTCTTTCTTTCTTTACCCTCCCCACCCACCCATCCTCCTTCCTTCTCATAGAAGTGCATCGACTGACTCATTAAAAAGAGTCAAGCTTTTTGTTTCGATTCGAAGCCCCTACTCACCTCGTCGATCTTTTTAATTCCGTTCGATAAAATAAACGAGTTCCGAGTCCTCCGTATACCGTGTGTACCCGAGTATTATAGAAGCTCGTTTTCTGGGTTGAATCTTATTTGCTTTTACGTTATAGGAGAGAGAGAAGTCTCTCCGTTCTTGGAATAAACCTAATGGAATTGATCCAAAGACGAGGATTACACTTTGTAGATATAGGGTTATAAAGGTATATAAGTATATATCATCGTAGCGGCATATGAAATACCCTGCCGATATTATCTAATTGCTACGTTTATAATGGAATCGAAATGCATTTTGCTCCGAGTAAAACCATCTCGGCCGGTATCTTATTAAACATCATTATTGTTTCAACATACACACGATATAGGTATTTCGTAATAATCTTATAGTGAACTTTTATTCGCACTTAACGGCCTTGCCTTTTGTATTAGCCGAGTGACACGGCTCTTATGTTTCTTGCGTGTGGGTGTCACTTACTTTTCCCGCCTTGAAAAATCCTTTCACTGTGTGTTTTGTTACATCGTTGTTGTGTTGAACACTTATTATATATAGGTAGATACGTTTAAGAAACCAAAACGCGTATAAAACACCGAGAAATCTTGCGAGTTGGTCCATCGTATTCATAAGACGACCGGCCTCGTAACTTAAACGTAATTATTATTGAAATAAACAACCGAGCTCGACATTGTCCTTGGGGAATTCGTTCGAAAATTCGTGAGAAATAAGATTCACGATCAAAAAGAGGAACTCGTTGGAAGGAGTTCAAAAGAATGAATACTATACGATGAATCTCGGAGATCTTAAACGTCGAAACTTTTCAAAGCCAAACCACCCGCCCACTCACCCACTGCCACGACAAGAACGAAGGATTCTAATTCGCCACGTGCCAACGAGTCAAACGAACATTTCAATTTCTTCGATCGAAGAAGAGAGAGAGAGGGAGAGGGAGAGAGGGCCATTAACATTTTTTAGGTGAGTCATCGTTCTTGGTTATATCTTCGCTGTAGACGATTTAACAACAATTGATCGTGTTTTATGAAGGATTTGGTAACGTTTAACGATTGTTCTAACGACGCTGTGTTACAATACATTTTCCCCCTTTTAAAAAAAAAAAGACAAAAAAAATACAATAAGATGTGTTGCACAGCGTGGCTTACGAGCCTTACTACCACCATTGACGAGTCTACTTGTAGCTTAATTAATTAATTAAATTAATTAATGGAGGAAAGTTTCAAGTAACACTCGAGATGCACCAACGTGTGCCGGTTGGTTGGTTGGTTTCTCTGTGCGAACTATAGGACAACGAATGCCAATGTATACGAGTTTATTGAGATACAGAAAAGAAAGCAAATAAAAAATAATTAAACAATAAGAGAAGAACTCGCGTGCTTTGACGATGCTTGAAAATTTCTTTCCACGCATACGTCGGGGATACAAGGAAGAAATGACCTGCATGAAGGAAGTCCCATTAGGAATGTTAATCGCGTTAATTACGGTCCAGACTCGGTTAATTAGGAAATAATTATGTCCATTTATTAATATCTCACCAGTCACGAAACAGCCGACGACTTAAAATTCCGTCTTATATTATATATATATATATGTGTGTGTGTAACACATTTACAACACACTTACACATACGTACTTGATCATATCTATTTTGGATAACAAGGTATATGTCTCTTCAAATGATGTATTTTCGACTCTGTTATTCCTGAAAACCTTTTCCCCCTTACAAAGATACCCTTGAGCTTCTTTTTTAATATAGCTGTTCATTGGTCCTAAGTTTGAAGCATGACGGATATTCCGTTTCATTCTAATTTAACACTAAGTTTTCATTTTATCCCGAGTCATCGTAAACAAGCAGCAATATCAACAGCAACACCAACAGCAACAGCGCGCAGCATCATCCCTCCTCGATCTTTAATTTCATTTCCATTTTACGACGCCTGCCTGGCCTGAAGATTTTCGAGAAATAGCATCGCACTTAACGTGTAATTTAGAGCCCGTAAATTTATCTCGCTTCCTTTCACATTTACCAAGTGAATTCGTTTAAAATCATTCGTCGCCAGAGAATTACATGGGAATAACGAGATTAATTAGAGATAAAAGAAAGACAGAAAGAAAGAAAGAAAGAGAAAAAACGATCGTAAGATCTTTTCCTTCTTTTCTTTCTCTTTCTCTCTCTCTTACTGACACTTTTTGTATTTCACAAGTTAAAAAGAAATTGAATTTTTCTTATCGAAGTTCTCGCGTCAGTAGTAAACATCTGGAAGCGTGGTCGGTCTCTGGCTTTGACCACAGAACGTCCTTCATCCTTCACCGATCTCTAACGCGTATCGCCTCATGTTCCTTCTATTTCTCTTCCCATCTCCCCCATCTTCCCACCCCATCCCATCCCCATTTACTTCCCTCTAGCTGCGGAGAACCACGGAAATCGCATTATCATCGTCTCTCGTGGCACTTACGTGAGACTACAATACAAATGGACGAGAAAGCATAGAAAGCCGTTTCCGAGAGTGCTATTACCCTGCCCCGAACACCCCACCCCACCCTCAAACCTCCCCTCATTTGGATGATCTATATAATATAGGACGTTGAATATCGAGATTTTAGAATTTCCAAATTACGTGATACTTGTTAGAATTGATAATAAGTTTTAAAAACACATTTACAATGTAAGATAGTAATAGCTAGCCTAACTGTTGTCACGCGTTCGGAAATTCTGAAATGTATTTATTTCTTTTTTGTTTTTTTTTGTCACACACACACATACCACACACACACACATCTTCCATAAAGCCCCTCGTCGTCTCCTCCCTTCGTAGTGTGGCCACCCTTCTCACCCCTGCCCCACCCCATATGCTTTTATATGCCGCCCGGTAAGCTTTGCCTTTTTATTTTTTTATTTTTTTGTGTGTACTGTCATTATTCTTTTTCTTTTTCATTTTTTAAGTTTGCCGTCTATCCCTACCCTATTCCTACTTTTTGTTCCAGATTTCGTACGACCCGACGTCGTACGTAAGAAACAGGAAGAACGCGTTCGCCATCGTGGATGATGTTGTAGCCCCTGGGTTACTTATCGACGAGTCATACGTCGAGGATGCACGTCGTGAGAATAATATCAAGAGTCGACGAAGAGAAGGAAAAAGGAAGGAAGAGAAGAACAGCAGCAGCAGCAGCAGCAGCTGGTCGTTCTGTTGAAGAGAAACTTTGCCCGGTTCATATTATTCGTCCTCGTGGTTGTTGTCTTCGTCGTTGGATATTATTAACAAGGCAACGACCGATAAAAACACTGCCAGGGTAACGAACACCCAACAGTCGTGCGTGCCAACCTGAGCCGTCCGTTAAATCGCATAACGTCGCCATAACTTTGCGTCATTCGTTAGTCTTTTCACTTTTCACTACATATTCCGTAGATAAATCGGAAACAGTTAACCGACTTCGAGACTACATACATTTGTTTATCTCTTTCTCTCTCTATCTCTCTCTCTTTCTTTTATTCTTACACAGAATCCTCTTTCTTTCTATATCTTTTTTTATCTCTATCTATCTATCTATCTATCTCTATCTTTTTCTTTGTCTGTCTGCCTGTCTGTCTGTCTTTCTCTCTCTCTCTCTCTCTTTCCATCTTACCGGCTTTTACTCCCGCGTACGCGTTGGAAGATCAAAGAGCAAAGAAGAAGAAGAAGAAGAAGCAGCAGCATCAGCAGCAGCAGTAGTAAAAGTATAAGAAGAAGAAGAAAAGAGAAAAGATGTTAGGCGTGAGTCAGCCGAGCAATCCGCCCTCGAGCTTGCGTCATTCCGCGAGCTTCTCCTGTCTACAAAGGAGTACCGTCGGCGAGGGTCATCGTGCAAGAACCTCGACATTGTTGCAACAACCGAGCCTCCAACTTACCAACGGCCACCATCATCATCATCATCATTCTCAGCAGCAACAGCACCAGCAGCAGCAGCAGCAACAGCATCATCATCATCATCAGTATTCGTCCGGTCAGAGCGGTTCCTTGCTTCAACAGTCGAGTAACAACGTTCAGCAACGACAACAACAGCATCGAGGAATCGAGACCGATGCGATACAAGACAGTAACGATTACGGTTTTGTCAAAGTCAGACCACGTTTGCGAAGCACCAACGCAACGATCTTTCACGAGGAGGAGGTGGCCGCTGCCAAAAGTGCATTTAGAGATCGAGACGCGTCAGCTTTCAGTGATCGCGAGTGCGAGCCCTCGAGCTTTCGCGAATTATTGAAAACGAAGGATCGCGAGCAATCCCCGAAGAGCGCTAGCTCGACGAAAAATCAGAATCCGTTGAAGGGTGCCCTGATATTGTTCACGTCTACCTCGTCTTGGTGGAAAGCGAGACAACGAGAGGAACAGCTAAACGGCGGGGTCGGTGGGTCTTCGAGTTCGGTGACCACCACCACCAGCAGCACCACCACCACCACTTCAATTTTGCCCTCGTCCGAGCGAAAGTGGTCGAGCACCTCGATGGCGGCGGCGTCACCCTCCAACGAGAGAAAGTGGCCGTCCTCGATGACGTCACCCACCATGGGGGAACGGAAGTGGTCCGTCGGTAACAGCGTATCTTTGACGTCACCGAGCAACGAGAGGAAGTGGACCAGGTCCTCGGTTTCTTCTAGCTCGACCAACGTTCTAGCTAACAGCACCGGTGGAGGAGGGCAGGCACCGCCGCAACAACAGGATAGGAAATGGCGCTCCCTTGGTGCCCTTCTTCGAGCTCCCACAGTTGGCGGAGGAAGTTCGACTTCCTCGCACGCGACCGCTGCCTCGCTTCAGAACTCATTTTCTTCTCACAACATGAGCGTCTCGATGATTGAAAACAGCACGGTCGAACGTTCGAGGGAGGAACAATCCCGCGGCTCGGCTAGCAAATCTTCTTCGACCGCGAGGTATCAACAACAACCGAGCTCTTACTCGGCTCGTGTCTCCAGAGTCACCAGGGATATATACAGAGAGAACGGCGAGTTCTCTGTTCAAGCTGCCAGGACCAAGGTCAGTCGTAGATTATATCAAGAACTTAGCGAGGCTGTCGGTAATAGTAACGCGACATCCGCGGATCGAGAAATCGTCGAGGAAACCGCCGTCGCCGGTAGGCACTCGCTTGCGAGACATCATCAGTTCAAGGACGAGTGCAGAGGTAGAACAAATCGCGAGAGCTTTTGTAGAATCGATCATCAGACTGCCGATACTCGTACAACCGGTACCGCAACTACTAGCACGTCATCCTCGACTACGAGATCGAGCAGGGCTCAAAGTTTTTATCTTTTGGATGACTTTTTGAAACCGCAGCCCCAACAAAACAAGTGCACATTGAATCTTTACTTATCTTCGCCTTATTCGAAATCCGTCGAAACTAAAAGAGCATCCCAAGGTAACGTCACTACGAACATCACACCTCCTAGGCGTCACAATTCCAGTTCGGATAGTCTCGAGGTTGCTACTAGTCCTTTGCCGCCGCCTGTACCGCCTCCGCCACCTCAGCTAGGTACTAGGGAAAGAGATAGAGGTGAAAATTTCAAGGAGAAGGAAGTGTGTCCATGCAACATGTGTTGGGCTTCGTTGCAGCAGAGATCATTCGCGGAAGAGGTAAGTCCTTCGTTCGCGAAGGAAGGTCGTAAGCTTTCAAACTCTTATTCTTCTTCTTCTTCTTTTTCTTCTTCTTCTTCTTCTTCTTCTTCTTCTTCTTCTTCTTCTTCTTCTTATTATTATTATTATTATTATTATTATTATTATTTAACTCGGTTCTATTACTATTTTTACGATGAATTATCACGAAACAGGTGTATACTTAGATGAAAGTGTTAATCAAGACGGAAAAGTTTTATAAGTTGATCCTTAATCGTTGCGATTTCCTGTTGTTGATCAAAGAAAGAAAGAAAGAAAGAGAAACAACTTTGGTCATGGCTCGTAATCGATAATAAGAAACAACGAAGTAGTAAATTATGGGAGACACTCGAGAAGCCGGTCTTATAATAAATTTGTCCTATTTTTCTTCTTTTTTTTTTTCTCTTTCGTTTTTATTATTTTTTTTGTCGAACTACAGAGAAAATGCTCGAGGTATAATACTTAACTCTTAACTCGCGAATCCCGTTCGCTTTCTTACGGAATAAATAAATAGCTAGGTGGAACTTCAAATCTCCCCCACTCGTGCATGGTTGAGAAAGGACAGAGAAATAAGAAACCGAGGGAGAGAGAGAGAGAAAGAGAGAGAGAGAGAGAAAGAGAGAGAGAGAGAGGTTTCGTCGATTGTAATATCGTCTGGTAACGGGAGATCGACTCTCTCGTTATCAACCTCTTGACCTGTTCGGTAAGAAACGCCTGAGCTTTTCCTTCTACAACTCAACGTTATAAGGATTCTTTGATTTTTCCTCAAGCTATCGAAAATTCGGGAAAATAATACACTCGAGTTTCTATATAAAGTCTCGTGTAGCAAACGTAAAACGCAATTATTTTCTTTTTCTCTCGAATTCTCGATAAAAATCGAAAAAAAAAAAAATAAACGAAAATGGAACAATTTTGTTGAAATTTTTATTGAATAGTCGCACGATCGAAATTCTAACCAAATTTATCGATTTCCAATAGTATTCTGTTGGAGAAAGAAAGAAAGAGAGAAAGGAAGGGAAAATATTCTTTCGCTAACTTTTTGTGAACAAAATCTATATGATATAACAGAACAAATTTTTATTTTCAATTGTCATGAATTGTCGATACCTTTATCAACATGTTTATTATTAAAAGTTTCCAAATTTCATCAAATTCTTTACTATCTCTCTATCACACACACACACACTTTATTTTTGCGATCATTCAATATTTTCTTAATTTATTTCGTAATAAATCTTAAACACCATGCTATAGGAGGAGAAGATAGACAAATAAATAAAATCGAAGACTATGATAGACGGGTAAATATACCATAGGATTAAAGTAGTCAGATAACAACGCAGAGTTTAAATACTAACACGGCGGAAGATTTCTATGCAATTATATATAGATTGTTTTTAGGGAATTGTACGTGTTTAGATTTAGCTATGGTTAAAATATCAAATCGAGAATGAAAGAGACAGAAAGAGAGAGAGAGAGAGAAAGAAAGAGAAGGAAAGAAAGAATGAAAGATAAAATATATCAGGACATAAGCGACATTAAACAGTGGCAAACTTGTATAAGGAACAAACAGCGTCTCGTTTAATTACTACTCGTTTAGTATAAGGTAGGTAGGTATAATGTTCGTTCGGATGAAAAGCTGGTATTACGGGAGGCTGCTAAGCTGTAATTAGTTATCGACTATCGAACCTATTCACCAGTTACTGCCGGTTTTCTTCAGAAGCGTAAGTAGAGATTATTAATAAAAAGAAAAAAAAAAAGAAAAAAACAAAATCTATAAAATACAGGTAGAATAGAAGAAAATAGAAAACGATTTTATTCGATATATTCATCTTTCGATGAATAAAAATATCACATTGTGTTTGTTTCTCTTCCCTTTTCTTTCAGTTAAATTACAATCTCGTTGATGAGATATGCAATTTTTTAAAAAAATATCAAGACTCTATCTCTGGTAATACTAGTTCAGGTTATCGATTTGTTTGAAAATTCGAAGAAAAGTAGGATGAGAAAGTAACCCTAAAAAAAAAAAAAACCAAATGTTTATGCGTTGGCAAGTAAAGCGTGTGCGCCACTCGAGACTTCCGAACAATTTATTAAAAAACCGATAGTTGGAGACGCGGAGAGGAAGATAGAGGGTGAAAGGGGAATTGAATAGAAGAAAGCAAGTGTGAAGGTCTCTCGACGTAGAATAGAATCGTCGAAAAGAGGATGAGTCGTGGAAGGATCTATCCGATCACGTTTTGGCTTCCTCACTCTCGTGCAATGTGGTCAGCTGAGACTTATAGTTGTGAATAAGTGGAAGCATGTGTGTGCGCATGTGGAATATACACTGTGTTTGAACTGTGCCTCATTTCTCTCTCTCTCTCTCTCTCTTTCTTTCCCTCACTTTATTTCTATTTTTCCCTTTCTTATTCTTATTCTTATTCTTGTTCTTCTACCCTAGGGATAATGCATCTAACGCAAGCCCGTTATTCTTAGGACGATCGCGAACCGGGGAGGAAACCGACTCTTGCCGTAGGAAGTCGTATTTCTATCCATCCGAGTATCTTTACTCTATTATTAGTAGTCCACTGCCACGTAGGTAGACGTTTAAACTGGATTTCCGTTCGATTTTAAAGACTGCCGTTGCGCTGCATCGTCTTCTTATCCCCCTCCGGCATTTATATACATATTTTTTTGTTCCTACTACTATCATCTCCCGTTCGAAGTAACTCTCTTTTTTGGTTTCCTTTTTTTTCTTTTTTTTTTTCTGTCAGCAAATTTCTAAGATACTTCGTAACCGGGACTTTTTTACGAAAATGGATTTGTTTTTTTTTTTTATTTTTATTCTAATTTATCGGATATAAAAATTTTACGAGCTCAAAGGAAAGGGTAACGTGTAAATACTTTATATCTCCCGTATATTAGATATTGATTTGAATTGATTGTATTTCAAATAGTATATCTCGTTCGTGAAACGTTAGAAAATATTCGCATAGATCATAGAACAATGTCTGGAACGATCGCAGTGCCCTGCTTTTATCGATGATGACTATATTCTTCTTCTTCTATCGTCTATTTTCAATTATTTTCATCGTATATTATTTTTCTTAACGCGATATAAAAGCGACCTAGGTGAGGGACGCGTGACCTTACGCATCCGGTACTACTCCGGAGAGGCATTTTCATTGGGCCCGTTGAAAGGCATGTAGATTACTACTAATTTGCCGTCTGCCTTCGCAAATTACTAGTCATTTTTTCTTCGCCGTTAAGAACCATGGCGTTAAATTCGTATGATCGCGAATATGGTGAAAGAAAGAGAACAAGAAAAAAATAAAAGGAAAGGCGTTAGGATGGAAGTTGGGATTGGGAGTAGGGTGGTGTAAAGAAAAAAAGAAGAAGAAGAAAAAGATTGAACAACGCCCCGTATACTTTAAAAAACAGTATGCATATTTATTTTCTTACTCTATCTTTGCAAGTATCTATCTTCATTCTCAGTTTGATTATGGGTTCCATGGAAAATAATACTTGCGAAGTGTGATTAAGTTGAGATAGTCTACGATAGTTCTCGATGAAAAATAAAAAGTTAACGCATTTTAACGCGTATTATATTTACGTCTATTTATACCCCTTTTTCATCGTGTGACAACGATTACCAACAGACATAATATAGAAAAAACTTGATCATTTTTCTAAAGAGAGAAAATACAAAAAAAAAAAATAAAAAACTCTCTGCTTAATCCATCGATACGTTAATCCTTTGATTGTCATGCAACGTATACAATTGATAATACGATTTTTAAATAATCATTTATCGCATAAATTTTTTCGTCGTAAACTTTGATGAACCTTTTTTTTGTCCTCAAATCACGATGGAATAATAATAAACGTGTTCATTGGATTCCTCGTTATGGCCGATAAAGCTGCAACAACCTGGGAACACCACCGGTCTGGTGAGAATCCGTATTCAACGACGACGACTTCTAGAATTGAGAGAATGAGAGAATGAAAGAGTGAGAGAGAGAGAGAGAAAACTCAAATCGATTCCGCATCCTGTATTCACGGCTTTCGAACGATTTTGCATACGCGTTGAAAGAGAGGAGAAAGAGGAGAGTAGTGCAACAACACTTTGTAGCAAAGCTTACGTTATATCAGACCATAAACATTCTCGTGTAGGAGTTTATCCTTCCATGATTTCTCTCTTCTCTCTCTCTTTTTATCTTTTTCTCTTCTTTTATCTTTTTTTGTACGCTTCACGCGTTCGTCTAAACGCGAATATAACTACGTGACAGGATGAATGGGGGATTCTTTCTCGAATTTTCCATGATAACCGACTGGTTGAATTATTATTGAGAATGATATTGCATGAGGTTTTTTTTTTTATATGTTACACCGCGGTGACTGGAGAAAATATATTTTTTTTTCTTTTTCTTTTATACAATAATAAAATTTATCCATAAAATTTTAAAGTAAAATTTTTTCTTGTTTATCTCGAAACGAGTCTCCTTCCTTTCTTCTTTCCTTCCTTCTTTCTCCTACTGTCTCTTTACAATTTTCACAAGTATCAATGACAATTACATTTGTCGCGTGAATTTATTTATCTCTCTCTTTTTCTCGTACAAGATAATAATTAAACGATTCTCGGGTATTTAATATATTACCATTTTATTTAACATCGTTTATATTTTTCATCGTTTCGAATCTCTCTCTTAGCCCGCAAAAGTATATAATAATAAAAGTTTATCGAATCATTTCGATCTCTCCTTCGAATTTTATTTCAAACGATGATATTTAAAATACTCGTTAAAAAAAGAAAAATACTTTAAAAGGCCAGAGCCACGACTCGGATCATGTCAATGACGATCATATTTAACAATCTTACAGGAAGCGCGTTAAAGGCGTTGAAAGAAAACGAACAAATGATGATGATGATGGTGGTGGAGGAGTAGGAGGAGGGGGGGGTAGAAAAATGGTGTCAGAAGGATTAAAAGACGAGAGAGTTAACTCTTGGATTTCATTTACTCGTCTTTCGCCACTAACCTGCATCAAGTAATAATTAATCGAAGATAAGATCGAAATATTTTCATCCTCTTTTATTATTATCTCGCCTTTTATTTATTTATTTTTTTTCTACTTCTTTTATAAATTTTCTACGCGTAAATTCATATGTTTATTTGATCATTTGTAACTTGTCTTCTTTCTTTTTATTTATATATTCGAAGATCTTACAATCCACTCGTCTCGCGTCGATTACGAGGTTATCGATGCAAGGCAAATATTGGAGGTTTGAAGAAGAAGAAGAAGAAGAAGAAGATGAGAACAAACAAACCAAAAAAAAATAAACAAAATTAAAAAATAAAAAAACAAATCCGACATTTTGATCGTGTATTCTTTTAAAAGGCCGATTTTATGTCTCTCTCTTTCTCTTTCTTTCTTTCTTTCTTATTCATGCGAGAGAAGAAGGATTTCTGTCGAACGGATATAAGTCACGAGTTGATCTTGAAGCGTCCTGTAGGGATAGGACGAGAAAGAGAGGGCCTTATAAGATGGAAGGTAAGAGATAGACCCCTGACGGGGATATCTCACTGTGAGATCTTCAAACCGGCCATGTCTGTCGGTGCGTCGAACCAGGGTGATTTATCATTATTGAAATACGGGCCATTTGAGCCATCGTTGCCCATTCTATGCCTTTTGCACGACAGTACGCGACGTTACCTTCGATTCCAATGGGGAAGTCGATCTTTTGTATGTTCTTATTTTTCTTCTTCTTCTTCTCCTTCTTCTTCTTCTTACCCTTTTGCTTTCTTTCTTTTTTTCTCTTCTTTTACTCTCCTGCACCGTTTTCTTTGCGCCTGATTCCGTAAGAATCGGCTTCAACGATCACGCTTCTACTTCTTACCTTCTTCTTCTTCTTCTTCTTTTTATTCTTATTTTCGTCCCTTTTTTTTTTTAACTCCTTTTTTCTCGAAGGGATTATCAACCCCACGTAGCTTTAAATCACTCGCTTTACGTGGCACAACGTTTGCTGCTCTCCGGCAAACTCCTTCGACTTTGGCCGGTGCAAAGCCGCGTCTTGTTTTGGTTATAAAGCTAAATTCTTTTTATTCTTCTTCTTCTTCTTCTTCTTCTTCTTCTTCTTCTTCCTTTAGTTTTATCGGTTTTTTTTTTCTTTGTTTCTTTATACCGTCGAGAGAGATTTATTTTGTCTTATAATTTTTCATTATTTTCTTCGCATAAATCGTTTATACTTTTACACTCCGGTAGAAATAATTTATCATCAATATTAAATATTTATTAAATAAATCTTCTCTCTCTATCTTTCTCTCGTATATATAGTCTTCAAAAATAATTGGGGAAAATATATTTAGAGGAATCGATTTGTTTTTTTTATCATACGTTTGTATTAGTTCCAAGTTAGTGAGAAAAAGAAAGAAAGAAAAGTGGTTCACGGGACACAGCTGTGTTTGAATCAGAAACGGAACTCTCCCCCTCAGTCCCTCCCAACCCTCCTCGTGTGTTTCCTTCACGATGCATATAAATACATTTTTCTTTTCTTCGTTCTCACGAACACAAATTTCTTGTGTCAACGCGGACGGTGGTCGGTCGTCGGGGCAGCACCAACAACAGCAGCAGCAGCAGCAGCAGGCAGGCAATTTTAGTAGAAAACCGGCTTCGTGAAAGCACGTGGCATTATTTTACGATGAAGAAGATAACGAACGAAAGGGCCCGAGCACGTTCAGACTTGATTTCGTGTTATTACTTATCTACGTGTGTTTTTAAAAAGATATCGAAAAATTTACTTTTCCGTCCTAAATAAACGAACCGTTTTAAAACAAAGATATATATTATCAAGATTTTTCTCCTTTTCTCTTCGGAAACCACAAAAAAGGATTTCTTTTATTCTTTTCTTTATTCATTTATATTTGTTTAGAATAAAATTGATTTTCTTTCAAAGATTAATTATATATACAATTTTTCTCGACGTAAAAATCAGGAAAAAAGGCAAAAGAAAAAAGAAAAGAAAAAACAACATTTTACGATCATTTTACTCGCGTTACGATTCTTATGGCAACCGTGTTATGTAAAGTAGGTTCTCCTCTATGCAATTTGATCTGGAAGGAGACGACTCAAGGGGAAATATATTTTTTTTAGGACCTGTTGAAATTGCGGTCGGTGCGTTAATCATCCGATAAACGAGATCTCCTGCAGTTCCTCTCGTCAAACCGCAAAACCAGTGTTTTTCTTGTTCCCAACATCATTCCCATTACAATGTGTGATATGCTTGTATATGCATGTGTGCGTGTATGCGTATGTTTAAAACCCTGTTAGTGTTCAAAGAATAGAAGACAACACTTCTATTTTTATTATTGGTTCAGCCAGCACGTTCTCACAATTCGTAATGATGTTGCTTGACGGCTCGGAAAATGTCATTAGCGAAACTGTTAATTACTCGTTATTTCGAAAACTTTCCTTGGAATTTTTTTTTCTTTTTAGATCAGCTAATTTTAGATTAAGATCAGCCTGGGGCATAGTAATTAATCCTCTTTCAAATTATCATAAATTAACGATTACATTTTTGTAACAAACCTTTTTCTTCTTTTTTTCTTTTTTTTTTTATCATACTTTTGACAGATAATTTTAATATCATTTTGAAACAAAACTTTTATATTCGGAAAAAATATACAAATTATTTATATATATCCTCATACGATAGTTCTCTGAATATCTTCTTCTGTTTTAATGTTTTGTTTCTTTTTCAAGTGATTTGCAAAATTGAAAAACATTTGTTTATTCTATTTACGATTTATTCGTTGTATGCAACTTGCGGTAAAAAAGGGGATAATCCCACCGACTATATGATCGACCGTATTTTTGCAGCTGTGGATGCAGCAGGTTCCTGCAACGTCACTTTCTTATCGACTTCTAGATTTCTACCTTGCCGATGTTACTGTATAGTACCGTGTAAAATGTTTGAGAGATGACAGCACTAATTAATTTTTTTCTTTTTTTTCCATGGATAACACAAGAGCATTTCTAATTAATAAATTATTTAATCAAAAAAATCAAGAGTCAATTTATTAAACGTGAAATATTGAATTTATTAAAAAGAAACATTAGATACGTAAAGGATTATTTTCAAATGTTACATTATAAATATCGTAGGAAATAAAATTAACAATAATAATTCAACATTTCTCTTTGAGAATGGTAGAAATGTGTTTCGTAGGGAATAATTTCGTTTTACGCTTTCTTCTTTTTATCTTTCCTTTATGTCACGGAAAATGATTAGGTTTACCAAGAAGCTTATGTCACCTATTCTGAAACATTTCCTCTATGTTCGTTGTATAATTGTTAAAATTCATAAATATTAATCATTTCTTGTTTATATAATTTAATTAAATCCTCTGTTTCTTGTTACAGTAATCGTATTCATAACACCAGTGATTTTGCATTTAACACTACAATATTATAGTTACAAAAACAAGCAAACCTTCTAACTAAAATATCAGTATATACATATATATTTTAACACAAAATAAATTTAATCATTAATTATTAAATATTTGCTCGCGAAGCTTTATGCAAAATGAACGTGAGATAGATGGGATAATAATATCATAGTTAATCACGTTCGTCGATTCGTTTCTATACGAGATAATGCGGGCGCATATATGCGGACACGTAATTTCAGTAAAAACATTATGTGGGTAGTAGTACCAATGAGATTTAGATTCCGAATACAATTTGCCGCTATATAAACGATCATCGTAACTTGACCGATCTAACATTTTCCCATGGCAAACGTTCGTGAAGTCATAGTTAGGATTAACTGTAATAAAGATTCTTTCATGAGTACATCTTAACGTCCCTTAATGTTGGGTGCTCATTAATTCCTACGAAATTCATGGGGAATTTTTTGTTATCGTCGCTCATCACCAATCGTAAGCGTAATTTTATTTTATGGTTTTTCTTTTTATTTATTTATTCTTTTTTTTTTGAACCATGATATTCTTAATCGATCAATCATATAGACCATGACATTTATGTAATTTGAAAAAGAAACTTTTTTCTCGATACGTAACGGTACGGTTAATAGAAATATTATCCAATTTTTGTACGAATGATTGATCGTAATTGAACTCTCACGGTAAAAAATAAAACACCTTCTCAAAGTCACTATATATTTACTAGAGTAAATTAAAGCATTGAGACAGAATAGAAGATAAGAATATATGCACCCCACCCGTCAATGAGAAAATGCAGACCGCGTATAAAGCCTCTAACGCGTCTTGCCAAGAATTTGTTTACTTTGCATTAGCTATGCTACCCTCGACCGAAAGGGGCGGTAAAACGAGTTTCTGTTTTTTTTCTTTTTTTTTTTACATTTTCCTCGAAGAAAATACGCAAAATCTCACGCGAAATCTGAATGCAACTTTTTTTTCGTTGTCTTTAACGAACCTTAACCACATTTTTTCGTAGTTTAAAACTTAAAGGTACAATTAATATCAAAATAAAAATTAAAAATTCGAAGGAAAAAACAAAAACATTCTCGAATCTCGCTGTTGCATATTTTGTTCTTTGCATTAATATAATTGGATATCAAAAAGAGAAAGAAAAAAAGGAACAGGATTAATCCTAGGGTGAATAAACAAAAGTAAAGAAGTAAATAAAAAACAATGAGCAAACGAGTTATCGAAAAAAAAAAAAAATGTCAAATGTTTATTATTTTAATCGATACTAATGTCGAGAGACACCAACACCAGTTACTCATAAGCTCATTTCGCAGTTGGAACGCAAAAGCGAAGCCATAAAACTTTATATTTCTCGTATAATGCGAAGATAAAGTACCGAGAAAATATCATTCTTTGGTATATAGATTCGATGCCGGAAGTTTATCGCATATAATACAGGTGTTCAATTATACCTAACGTAATAAAATAGAGAAAACGTCCAACCTTACGATTAACTTTAATATACCCTACTATATTTATTTTTATAATAGTTGAATTAACATCTCCCATTGGAAAGGCAAATTGTTTTGATATTTTTGTTGTTGTTGTTGTTGTTGAAATAATCGATGATTGAACAATCATTTACACATACAGATGCACATACACATACCACATTCTTATCGTTCGTCCATCGATGCTATTATAATTTCGACTCGTTATACCAAGAAACATCGTAGTGCACGATTTCATGGTAGAAAGCAAACACGATACCTCGTGATTCATACTCTCGCATACCATGATCGTCCGCAACAAACCGTAATTCCACGTAGCGCTACTTCACACGGTGCTTTAGGAAGTAGTAACGCAGTAGTATGGATCTCGAAACTAGCAAGAAATTCTTGAACTTTGAACGCTTTCAAGTACACCACTTAATCCATGAATATTACTACTACCACCATCTACCTACCTATCATCTACTCCCTTTGGACGATCTTGTGGCTCATACGATTGTGGTAATGGAGTTAGACATAAACAAAAAAAACACGACGTTTATACGTTTATACGTCCTGGCCAAAGTCCAATTCACGAAGGATACTCTTCCATATCCAAGTTTCTGCGTCATCTACCGTATCTTTTGGTTCATCCCTCTTGAGATTATACACCACCACCAACACCACTATCACTACCACCTGTCTTCGAGGAAAATAAATCTCCGGGAAATATTATAATTTCCATTTTTTTCACAATCATATCGAAAAGTTCATTGTTCAATACTTAAAGAACAATTTAATTTATCTTCTCTTTCAAGAATAGACCTAATTCGCTTGTTTTTTTTTTTGTTCTTTTCTTTACTCCCTTAGCTTTCTGCTTATCTATCTCGCACTCTTTTCTATTTTTGTTTTATTTTTTGTTTTTCCTTTTTTTTTTTTTTGAAGAAGAAGAATCGGGATTAATTAAGAGACGAGTAGAGAGAGGGTACGCTTGGAAAGAGGTCAAGTGCCTCTTCCGATTCAGAGTATTCATTTCGATCTTTAAATCGAATCCTCCTCTCCCACCCTCTACCGTATCCGAAGGTAAAGAGAAAGGAAAAGGTATAAAGAAGGAAGGAAGGAAGGAAGGAAAGAAAGAAGGAAAGAAAAAGAAGCTTTTCGAATACTCTCGAATTTATACCGCAATTTCGACAGGACGAATTTACTTACGTGTAGATGGCGATGCTGATTGTAAAAGAGAGAGCAAGCAAGAAGGATGAAACGACAGGGAGAAGAGAGTGAAAGAGAGAGAGAGAGAGAGAGAGATGTAAGGGCGTCGCGAGTGGGCGTTATGATCGTGCGTGAACAATCAGGTGAGGGCAATGGAAAGCAGGGCAGCTATTTCGAAGGTAGGGCAGGTCGAAGTTAGAAAGAGAGAGAGAAAGAGAGAGAGAGAGAGAGAGAAGATATGCGCTGTTTGATACGATGAATAAAGAGTAAGAAGAAAAAAGAAAGAAAGAAAAAGGAGAAAGCGGAAAAAGAGGAATCACGAGAGAGAGAGAGAGAGAGAGAGAGTAAGATAGAAAATGAAGGGTGTGGGCTGATCGTGTGGGGGTAGAAGGACCTGCGCGCGAATTTCCCGCGTTCGTCCAACCTCATATTGATCCCACCCCAGTATAACCAACGAGAGAGTATATGTCTGTCTTTCTCTCTCTCTCTCTCTCTCTCAAACGTGCTACCATTATATATCCCCAAGTCGGGGGGGGGGTCTTTCTCAGCCCATCTCACCCTCTCACTCACCCTTTCCCTTTCTCTCTTTCTCTCTCTCTCTCGATCCTTTACGGTCGCGAACGTAGTACACCGACGCAAAGGGTGCTTTTCAACGTCGGTACTCTCCTCGAACGGTACTGGTTGTTGATGGTGGCGGTGGTGGTGGTGATGGTGATGGTGATGGTAGTGGTAGTAGTTGTGCCACCAGTGGGTACGCGCTCCCTACGAGGGCTAGAGAAAATCGCAAGCAGATTCGCGGGATCCGGCTGGTCCAGCAGCGCGCGCGCGTCGTCGTCTCTGGAAGGTGTCGTCGATTCGTGTTCCTTCGAGAGAACAAAATCGGGAATATATTTTGCCGTATTTCCAATCTTATTTGTCATTTTGATTTCAAAAAAAGAAAAAGAAAAAGAAAAGAAAAAATCAAAACAAAACATCAAATCATTTTCGTCCTTCTCGTTGGGGAGTAATAGGAGAATTATAATTAAAAAATCGTTGCTTCATTCACGAATCGTAATTATTTGTATGATACATTTTCTTCTTTTTTCTTTCTTTTTTTTTTTCTCTCTGTGTACCCCGTCAAAAGTATATCGTGTACAAGTAATATTGTTACGAATCGTGAAAATACGAAATTTCTAGACTGAGGGTAATAAACATGGAGATTTATATATATATATATTATAAGTGTTCTATATGTGTTGAAATAAAATAGAAATGGAGAATGATAAACTAAACGTTTCCTTACGTCCGCGTTTATATTTATATTCTGCTAGATGTGTGAATCGTAACACTCGTTGGCAAGTAACATGAACTCTCTCTTTCTCTCTCTTTCTCTTTTTCTCTCTCTCTCTCTCTCTCTCTCTCTCTCTATTTCTCTTTCTCTTTCTCACTCACTCTATCAGCTTCAGATTGATCGGCCAGATGTCTGCCCTTCGATATGTCTTAGACCCTCGAGTTAACCTAAATCTGTGCTATCTTACAACTTTTCCATTCGTATTACTTTCGCCGGCAAGTTACCTTAACACAATTTAATGAACCCCTTCTTCCTTAGGTCGCTTCTATTTTCATTTTTCTAGCTTTATTTCTTTCTTTCTTTCGAGTGATTCATATTTTCGAAAAATTTTTTGGTTCCTTTTTTTTTTTGTTTTTTTTTTCTTCTCTTCTAATATATCATATTCAAATTATCATCGTTAAATCCATTATCGAGAACAATCTAATTAATCGTGATTCTTATATATTTTTTGCGATCACGTCTAGTAATCGTTTAATTTCAGACTGTAGACGTAGTGTCTAACTATAATTTATTCAAGTTCGGCACGTTGCGTTCACGTATGCATACCGCGTTAAACGTCGTCGTTGTCGTGTTGTTCTCATCGTAAAATCGCGTGTGAGAAAAGACACAGGACTCGCGTGGCATCTCTCATCGTCATGGTGGTAGCTCTCTTTCGTATATATACAATATATATATGTATGTATACTTTTACACGAACACACACGTATTTAACGATCGGGCAATCTTTTTCACCTTTTCTAAGTATTTTTCTTCCCCTTTGATCGATGTTGTTACTACTAGTAAACGCTAGTAGTCGTTTACTTTATTCCAACTTCTTCGAAAGTTTCCAACGTGCTCGGGATGTAATCCGTCCCACAACGACAACGTTTAATTGTAATGTGACATACGCGAATCGGTTTGCCTAGAATTTTCCCTGAATCAACACGAAATTCGACCTGGTTCGAATTTTCAAAGTTTTTTCCTCTCTTAACCACCAATTTCCTACTTCTCCTCCGCACCGATCGATATCCACCCACCTTCTCTCTTTCTCTCTCTCTCTCTACGTGTCTCTCTCAGGTTATCTATTTTTTATTTTGTTATTTTTTCTTTTAACAATCAGACGAATCGCTCAGCATCGTACTATTTTTAGATACCGGATCTTCGATCTTTTATTAGATTGATTCGATCCATTCAATACTTTTTCATCTACGTTTATCTCTTACACACTCTCTCTCTCTCTCTATCTTTTGTATTTTTTTCTCTCCCATCTTTCTATCAAATTTTCAAACGAACGATTACATCATACATTAGCGTTTATGAAAGGAAGAAAGAAGAGATGAGCGATACGTCGATCAATTTTTCGAGGTTCATCAGAGGAAGCACCGTTTCTATTTTATTTTATTTTTTAGTTTTTTATTTTTCTTTAACGTATCTCAAATTCATGAAACGAAATCAAACGTTGATCGTAGATTCGATCCTGTACATTTATGTATTTAGATATATTATACACGAGTATGTATATAAATGACACACGTATATATGTAATTGTGTAAGACCGAAATTGGGGAATGTTAACACATACCAAATACGTCGATAAAGATCGAATATTTGGTTTTATTTTTATACATTTATATTTAGAGCATATACCAAGCGAACATGCGAATCTTGACATTCTCCAAATTCGGTGTTTCACGGTAACATGTATATATGTATAGGAACAAATCGATATACAAATCCACAGAATTATTATAAAACGCGAGCTAACTGACAATCTAGAAAGCAACCACACGGAGAAAGATACTTTAGAGAAAGAAGGAATAAACTTGTTTGATTCTGGCCGATCTAGCTTTAATGATCCGTAATATCGTACAATGACGATTGGTTGAGCGCGATTTGGCTTGCTAAATTTTCATTCAAGTTGAGATTACGCGCTTTCGCGTGTTAGACGTTTTTTCTCTCTCTCTTTCTCTCTCTCTCTCTCTCTCTCTCTCTGCATATATTTGCATTAGCGTATAAACGCGCTAACTTTCCTTCCCCTTTTATTTTTCTTCTTGTCCTAATTTAATATTATATCTTTTAAATTTACGTCTTACGACATAAATTTGAAATATTTTCTTCTTTTTTTTTCCTTTTATAAATCGTTGGAATATAATCTTTGTTTTTTTTCTTTTCTCTCGACAAAATAATTATAAATTTTGTTCGAGAGGTAAAAAAAAGCAAAAATAAAAAAAAAAATAGATCGAACGAGTGTTAATAATTTTGAAGTTAGTAATTTCCTTACTATCTTTCATCGTCATCGTCATCGTCGTGAGTCGAAGGATACATGCACATATACATAAACACATATATACATATATATTTATTTACAATTTAATCGTTTCGTAATTTAACCGAGGCGAATAATAAAGCATCTCACATCTGACCGAGTTTTAGTCGGCGATAAGTCGACGATAATACCAGCACGAGTTAGTGTTCCCCGGTGCTCGAGATATCGACTCGGCACGCCAGTTTCGAGATATTAATTAGGCTGATCGGTTGGTATCGCTAGGAGACGTACGTACTTGCACGCGTGTGTCTCTTCGACCGAAAACACAACATGTATTCTTGACTATTTTACGAGCCACCTTTTTTTTTTTTTTTGTTTTTTATTGCTATCCCAAACGAACAGCTAAATCAGAACAAGTCGAGGATAATATTATGTCTTTGTGTTTGCGATCTTTACGGATAAGTGCTTTTGTAATCGAGAGTAAAACAGCATTGTACTTATATTGGGTGGGTATTATATATATATATATATATATATATATGTAGATCGTATATAATACATATGTATTAATGTTTGTATAGTTTCCTGCAATATTAGCTAAAACCTTGATACTCGAGGAGATAATTTGATTGATGCATCGATGTAATATGATGTATGCCAAACGTATCTATGGGCTTTCTAAATTCGATGGATCGTCATCTATTGTCGGCCGGTGGTGAATGAACCTATCAATAATTCCTTTTCAACGAGAATGTTGTAACCCCTCTCCTTGATTATAAATAGATATTTATCAATACTGATTTTTTATAGAAAAACATTTGGCAATATTTTCTTCCATATAAAATTTGATCTCTATACATTTGATATAGAATCAAAAAAAGAACAAAAAATTCGAGTTATCTTTCAACCATAAAAAAAAAAAGAAATAAAAGTTCCTTTCAAAATAACACACAAGGAACGAATTGAAAGATGAAAGCTTTATTTTCCTAAGCTTTAATATTTATTCGATCGTGAAACGACATCTCTTAGGTAATAATACCAAGAGAGAAGAATAACTGTAGACATATGTGAGTGATCGTAAATATGCTAGCACCAAGTCGATTTAAAACTCTTTAACGTCCGCGATAAAGCCAGGTGGCTAGTTTGATTTCAACCTACACGTTGTATCTACAATGTTCAGAAGTAGTATACGTTATTCTATAGTTTTCACGCGAGCACGAAGCCCGTTGTAAAAAAGGATTTCTTCTCTACGAATGTAGATAAGTAATAACAAAAACTATATACTAGAAAATAACAAAAAATAATAATACTAATATAATATAATTTATATTTTTAGAAAATAATAATTTTTCGTTATATATCTTTTCTTTTATCTTTGTGCGACAAGTTTCGTCGATAGATTGGAAAAAAAAAAGAAAAAAAAGAATCATCGTTTACGTTTCTCGTATCATCTTTTTTCTATCTTCCTCGAGTATCTTTTATTATCGAACATATATCTTGTTTACTCCCTAGAGATTCGTTTTCCACTAAAACTCAGTCAGTCAGTCAGTCAGTCAGTCAGTAGTAGTGATGTATACCTTGGCAGTTTGCACTTACCTATCTACCTTGTCGTCGTTTTCAGAATCACTAGAAATCTCGTTATCGAGGACAAGAATTGTGTTTGGATTTATCTTCACGACTCGAGGGCATGATTTTCTTCAAGACTGATTTTCCTTTCTATCTTTTTTTTCTTACTTTCTTTATCCAACAAGACGAGATGTCTGTTAAGAATATAGTGGAGTTACAAAATAAACAAAAAAAAAAAGACTCGGTAATTCGATTTTTTTCCTTTGTACTATTCGCATTTTACGTTATTTTTCCTTTCGATAACGTCATCCATTCTACCATCTTAAAACGAATCACAGTAGGATGCTCGATTAGATTTTTTTTATTTTTCTTCTAACATGAGACATAAAAATTTTAATAAGTGGTGAATGTCGTAGAACGTTGCAGAATAAATGGATTATCCATCCGTGAAAGATTAAGATGGCATTTTGATCTTTTTTTTTTCTCTTAAGAAAAATCACTTTTGGAATTCGGATTATCCTTATTAAATTTAACCCGCGAGTAATATCATTATATCTATCTATCTATCTATCTCTCTCTCTTTCTTTTTCTTTCTCTCTCTCTCTCTCTTTTTAAAATACTGTGGTAATTATAAGATCCTATAATTTGATATCGATTTTTACTTTTCCAATATTTTCAATCAGAGTGTGCTTGTGCATATATAATATAATACATGCATACAGAAATATCATAAAGTTGTTCGAAACGTGAAAAATATTTTGGAAGGATGATCGCAAAGGTCACGTTTACATTAAAAACATTTATGCATATATATATGTCCGTCATATCGAATCCATCAAAAAAAAAATATATAGTTTATATGAAAACGCCAACGAGACGAAATTGACGCGTTCGTTGCATTTTTCTGACAATTTTTCAATGAAAAAAATAAAAAAATAGAAAAATTAAACAAAAAAACACGTTTGAAATATTATTCGATGGCATATTTATTTTTTGATAGAAATTGTGTGTTTCGGTCAGACGCGTGAGTAGTTTCCTATTAATTATTATCAATAACAATTTGAACTATCACTATCGTTATAACATCTAATCTTCGGAGTAAACTAAACGTGTTATCATCAATCGCGTATACATCTCCGACATTATGCGGCAATAACGGGGCTGACCCTCATCTCGTAACCCCACTTAAACTTAGCTGCCACGATTGGTAGCCCGTAGTTTGTTCTACACGAGAAAGCACCTAAGGAAACCAAAAAAAGAAAAGGATAAAAGAAAGCAACAGCAGCAACAGCAAGAAAGTAGCCAGTAACCACCTCTACCTATAATAGTATCCATGACGTCCAATGGATTGACTCAAACCTTCTTCTTCTTCTTCTTCTTCTTCTTCTTCTTCTTCTTCTTCTTCTCAGCTTCGTGCCTTACCATAAAGCTAAGAAACATTTTCTAAAAGATTCGAAGAATTTCTTATTTCTCGTATTAGTCAGATAAATAATACGAACATTAAAGTAGATTTACTACATTGTTCAGTTAACTCAAAAATCCACTCATCGTTAATGGACATTTTGTTATATTATATATATATATATATGTTTTATTTATTATATCACAAAGAGAGTTATTTTTTGTGTTCCCCTTTCCATACGAAATATTAGAATTTAAGTGATTCTTGACGTTCGAGAAAATTGAAATAAAACGATCGCGTTAATAAGTCCCTTATAAAATGTTACCCTCCTGGTAATAAGGTTCATTATATTTTTTTAATTGATTAAACGTGAATATTACGAGAATCGAGGGAAAAAAGATTGGGGTGGTGGTGGTGGTAGTGGTGGTGGTGGTTTGACGCTATATTGGCTATCCCTTTGATTAGATGTGAAAGCAAGCGAAAACCTTCCGATATAGCTTACCTTAATTAACGCTTTGCGGCTGGCAGGTATTTGATTCTCCACAATCCTATATGAACTTGCTCGTTATCGACGTTTATCTATATATACTATATATATATATATCTGTGTACTCCTAACAAATATACTGAAGTTATCCCCTTTTTCTTTTTTTTTCCATTAAACTTCTTTTTACGATGTTAATTTTTTTGAATTACTATCCATCATTAAATTAAACGATTGACTCGTAACAAAAAAAAAAACAAAACAAACAAAATAAACAATCAAAATAAATTCGTGTAAAAGGATTAATTTATTATTGGTTTATCTATTTTATTAATTTTGATCTATTACCGTTATTGAAATAAGATTCAAAGATAGAAAATAATAATGTCTTCGGGGTAAGTGGAGAAAAAAATAATCACGTTTCTGGTATCTCGTCAGGTTGAAAGTCAAGTCTTTATTGCTCGAACATTTTCCCGTTGTAGTATTAGTAGTAGTAGTAGTAGTACCTAGTTGTTAATCTTCTGGACCAGAAATAGCTTCCGGTACGAATCCGTTTACGAAGAAGAGATGTACCCGGTATACCCGAGTACCTGTCTAGTTCCACGCCCTTTAATTATCTACGCTCTGACACACGAACTAGCTGTAACAAAGAATAACGATATTACCATTATGCTCATGGAAAAAAAACACGAACGAGAATACTATTACTATATTATATTCTTCATTCTCTCCAACTTCTCTATCTCCTCTCTCATTCTCTTAATACTTTCCTCTTGTTCGTCTTCTTTCGAGGTAATATAGAGGTCGTAGTATTTTAAACGACGAAAGTTATTGACCAGTTAGCAGTCGAAGAAAACCCTTTGTTCTCCAAACTACTCGAACCTTTTTAATCGTCTTTCCTTTAACGATCGTTTGATTTCTTCTTTTTTTCTTTTAATTTCCTTTGCTCACAATCCAGTGTCAGTTTTTTCGTTTTATCTCATATATATATTATACTTTCTTCTTAAAATAATATTACAAGTTTTTCTTTTTTTTTTTTTTTTTTTTTTTAATATTAAACAAAGGGATGATGATGGTAGAAGAAGGGTTCCTCTCGATAAAAGTTTTAAAACGTGTCAAATCTAAAGAGAGAGAGAAAGAAAGAGAGAAAGAAAAACAAAAAGAAATAAATAAAAAAGAGAAAGAAGGAA
This sequence comes from Polistes canadensis, assembly GCF_001313835.1. Taxonomy (NCBI): domain Eukaryota; kingdom Metazoa; phylum Arthropoda; class Insecta; order Hymenoptera; family Vespidae; genus Polistes; species Polistes canadensis. The sequence goes on from NW_014569583.1 coordinate 951,489, forward strand.
CAAGGAAGAAAAAATCCGNTAATTTCCTTTGCTCACAATCCAGTGTCAGTTTTTTCGTTTTATCTCATATATATATTATACTTTCTTCTTAAAATAATATTACAAGTTTTTAATTTTTTTTTTTTTTTTTTTTTTTTTTTTTTTTTGAAATATTAAACACGATACAACAACAGCGGTGATCTTTGGTCTCACTATGTTTTCTTGTCAAATCTAAAGAGAGAGAGAAAGAAAGAGAGAAAGAAAAACAAAAAGAAATAAATAAAAAAGAGAAAGAAGGAACAAGGAAGAAAAAATCCGTGGGCGTTGTTTGTCCCTGGCCTCTGGTTGGTTGAGTTGAGTTGAGTTCGTTGATATTGCCTTATGATGCACATGAAAATGATTTAGGAACGTTTTCGAATCACACAAAAGAATCTGAAAGTTCGTTGACCGTCCTTTCGGTAGGTCTCCTCAGACTCCTCCTCACCATCGGTGTTCGTCGTGTGCCCTTGGAATTCCTTATATGATTCGTACCTCTATGGTTCTTTCTTCGTGAGAAGAAATTTCTCAATCAGCGTTTTTCCCCGAGATAATAATAATAATCGCTTTAAATTTTCCTCCAATTTTTTTTCATTTCTTTTTTTAATCTTATCGTCTAAAGAATTTGATCAAGAATTTTGTAAAGATGAATTATGGTATTTGAAGCATTTTTAACAAATTCTTTTGACTAACACGTTCAAATAACTCGTTTAATTTTTCAACGAGAAAAATAATCCATGTACGTTTTTGTTTTTTTTTTTTTTATGGATCTTTAATAAGAAAAACATTTTATTTATCTTCTCCTTGTGCACGTTTCAACGATGATGATAATATACCATCATCGTGTGCAACTTTGTAATCAACCAATTTTATCGTATCTTTTATTATTTCTTTCATTTTCATTTTCTTTTCTTATCTTTTCTTTTTTTTGGGGGGGGGGATTTTATTTGGCTCCCATCCGCGTATCCTCTCTTGGGATACTGTGTGTTAGTTCGGCGTAAAGTGTACGTTTGGAATTTACCCATAGGATAACTCTCAACATCCACCCACGGACACTTTGCGACGAAGAAGAAGTTTCAGGTTTCGTTTCGTTCGTTTCTTTCCTTCTTCGAAATGAAAAAAAAAAGAGAAAGAGAAAGAATAAGAAAAAGAGGAAAAAGGGAAAGGTTTGGTGGAGGATTACAGATGTCTACCTCCTAGATGTTGTATGCAAATTTCTACCTTCTATCTCTGCACAGGCAGACACGTCGAGCTATATGAATCATGCTCCGCGCTTCTTGATGAAAATAAGAGAAAGAGAAAGATAAAGAGATAGAGAGGGAAAGAAAGATATCCAAATGGTTATGGGAGAGTTGAAAAACGGGAAATACGTCAGACAAAACGGTAAATATTGTCACCTTTTTTTTATTCGGTGCCAACGTTCAACTGCAAAACTGAAATAGTTCCTAACTCTCGAGTTATCGTCACCAAGTTCGTACATTTTCATTTCTCGATAATTTGCATTATTCGACAGTGTCTCCCTACGCGAAATAAAAAAAAAAGAAAAAGAACATTCTTTTCCTTAAATTGGACTCAATCCAATTTTAAGTTCCATTTCTCGTTGGTTTATAAACGATATCAATTATATTAATTACTATCCACACCGAAACTAAATAATTTTATGCAGAGATTGCGGGAAAACGAATATCCGCATCGGATCGATAAAAAAGAAGAACGAATTTTCGTCGTTATATATTATTATAAATCAAGATACTTTTGAATAAACAAAATAAGAATAAAGAATAATAATATATTCAAAGAGTAGTGTGACGTTGAATGAGTTTGACATAATAATCATTTTTGTAGTGAAAAATACGTAATAAAACCAGCAACCATCACCCTCTCTCATTGATGATGAGTAAATGTTGTTATTATAAACTATTGGGTATATAATAAACTCATTGTGACTTTGTGACTCTCTCTTTCTCTCTTTCTCTCTTTCTCTTTCTCTCTTATCCTTGACCAGTACAAGCAACGAACGAACAAACGATAAAATGAACGGTAGCCCTGTGATAGATCACACACATACACACACACATAGAGAGAGGTTGGTCCGTTTACTGGCACGTAACGAAGACGGTCACGCGAGCTCCAGGAGCTCGTGCATAATGACCGTGATCTACGGGGCCGTGTATAGCAACGAGAGCAATACTAACCAAGTCACTGGTAGGTTGGTAACGACGACAAAGACAACCGATGAACCAACCAACCAACGAACGTACGAACGAACGAACGAACAAACCTTGCCTTCCATTATTCGAACGGAACGAACCGCAATCAAGAGAGAAAGAGATGGCCCCGAGGCGTGTCGGCCTCGAGACATCGATGGCGAACTCGATTTTCTAATGGGGTGGAGGGGTTGGAGCACTCGAATTATCATCCGCTCCTGAAATTGGCCTTGGAAAATTTCCACCCAACTTACATACTTCCTTCTCCCTATCTTTTTGTTTTTCAAGTTTTTCCCTTTTTCCCCACATCTTTCTTTCTTCTCTCTCTCTCTCTCTCTCTCTCTCTCTCTCTCTCTCTCTCTCTCTCTCTCTATTTCTTTTTCTTTTTCTTTTATATACAGTGATTAGGAAAAATGTTCCCTCGTTTAGGTGATAATCTCTCGTAATCCATTCTATTTTTATTTTTATTTATTATTCATATACATATATATATTTGAGAGAGTAATCTATAAAATAAAATAATTAAAAAAAAATAGATAGAAAACGATGATATACTTAGTCTCTCTTTGTTTAAAAAACTTTTTATTTCAAATATGGGGGTGGTGGTGTAAGTCAAGGTAAAAAATAACTTTGCCCAAGAAGAAAAGAAACCCTTCGGGCACTATTTTCGTGTGTACTATGTGTGTGTATTTTTTTCTTTTTTTTTTTGTTGTATATTTCCGTTCTCGTTCGTAAAACATCCCCGTTTACATTGGTTTCGATCGGAAAATTAAAGGTCGACGTTGACGTAAGGAAACTCCGTGCCTCGCGTTACTTTTTCTTTTTTATTGTTGGAGGAGGAGGAGGAGGCAGGGCGGAAGGGAAAGAAGTAGCCCTTCGAGCAATTCGCAACTTTATATTTTTCTCTTCTTTTTTTTTTTCTCGTAGAGAGAGAGAGAGAGAGTGAGTGAGTGTGTGTATGTGTGTGTGTTTGTGTGGTACGCGATAGAAGAAGTATGTCAGTGAGCGGGTTTTGATCAAAAGGTGAAATCAAAAGAAATGCTGCGGTGCTGTTTGGTGCCGATTTTAAAAGAAAAGATAGAAAAGATAGATAGATAGATAGATAGATAGATAGATAGATAACTGTGCGAAGTGAAAAGATCGAACGGTTTTGGTTATCGATGCGCAGGGAACGGTTATTCTACTTCCTGCTGCCTAACATTTTCATGAAAACGATCGTGACCATTAGCGGAAGAAGAAGGTGAAATTGCAAAAAAGAGAGAGAGAGAGAGATAGTGAGAGAGTGAGAAAGAAAGGAAGAAAGAAATAAAGAAAGAGAGAGAGAGAGATGAAAGAGAAAATGATAGCGGAAATAGCAAAAGCTTCAGAACTGTAAAACGTGTGTGTGTATGTATGTGTGTGTTGGTCTCTGCTGCTGCTGCTGTCCGTCTCTCTGTATACATATATAGATATGTAATGATTCAGCCTACGGAAGGAAAAAATATTTCGGAGATCGAAGAACAGCTTTTCTATCACACGGTTCTTTATCCGAGAGCTTTTCGTTGAAAAATTCTCAAAGAGAAGGAGGAGAGTCCTTTTTTTTCTATCTTTTTGTCTACTTTTAGATATATATCTCTCTCTCTTTCTCTCCCTCTATTTCTCTCTTTATCTATCTCTCTCTTTCTCTCTTAAAATTAAGAGAGAAAAAGAGACTCGAATGAGCCGATATATATTTGATTCTCGTTGAAGAAGGCTTTTCTTTCTTCGAAAAAACTCGAATAGTAGTAACTCGATACGTGATAAAGAAATAAACGAGAAGAGGAAGAAGAAGAAGAAGAAGAATAAAAGAAAAAAAGGAAGAATATAGAATTGTTAATAATTCGAATCAACGATAATGGATGCCTTGGAATTGCAAGCTGCCCTGGTGAAGTTGGATCCGGCGACTACGGTGACGCCGATCACTTCGAATGTCAAACTGATGTCGTCTCACCATCGTATTGCCTTTGCTGTCGACGTAGACGATGACGATCTTACCCTAAGAAGAAATACTTTGGAAGTCGATGAAAAACAGTCGATCGGTGTTGGTAATTGCTCATCATCAAGCGTTGAACATCAACAGAGTTCTTCATCGACTATTACCACTACCTCGAGCACCGGGGGAACGGTTACGAATGCTACGAGGAAACTTCAGAACGCGAATTGTGGTGGCGCCAGTCTGACGATGACTACTACTACTACTAATACTACTACCCATCAGAATCATCATACCAGCCAACAACAGATGGGGGTGTCCAAGTGTAATCTCGTCGAGGTCAGGTGACGCCAGCCCTGCTTCGGCGTTAACATGATTTATCACACCTATCCGCCGCACCGTGGTATCAAGCACTATGTTAAATATGCGAAGGAGAAGAGACATCATCATCACACTATGCATCATCAGCATCATAGATCTCATGTGGTAAGTCCACGTATTGTCTCGTGATCAACAACGATCCTTCGATGTGTACCGACAAAGATTATTATTATTATTATTATTATTATTCTTTATTTCTCTATCTCTATCTCTATCTTTCTCTATCTCTTTCTCTCTTACGAGGATTCTAATTCTGTTAAAATCAATGTGCATTCTATCAAGGACATTAAACGTACAACGATGATACCAAATGTCTTTCAGATTGATCATTATCACTTTGATATTTCTCATGACGAATAGTCACCGTTCTTAGAAATGCCATTATTGCAACCATGTGATCTAATCATTTATTAGAAAGTAAATATTAAAAGGAAAAAAAAAATAAAAGAAAAAAGAAACTTTGTTATACGATACGAGATTTCTATATTGTTTTTTTTTTTTTTCGAATAGCATGAAAGAAACTACCACCACCCCATATAGTATAAATATATATATATACAGTAAGAAAGAGGAAGTTTGTGTTTTCCCAGTTCATAGTTCAAGTTATAACAGGGAAGAAACGTTACCAGTGTAGAGATTACCAGTGAAGATCTTGGGTTCCTTCCCAATGGATTCGCTTTGATTCGTATCTAATGTTGCGACAGGTCTAAGAGTTTGTGCTCGAGAACACGGCAAATGTGTATCACCAAGTCAACGAACAATGCGATATGCGTTCTCTCATGGTAGTGGTATTTTGCTGCAGCGATAGCAACAGCACCATCACTACCACCTTGTACCCCTGTTGTACATAATTCGATATAGAGGGACGAACACGGTTCATGACAGTATATATTTAGGTGTAAGTGTTTCTGTGTGTATATGTCTACATATTTAACCTATGTATGTGCATGTATCTATCTCAAGGGAGAAGAGATCTCGCAGTTAACCGAGGTATAATCGGTCCATCGCAGCATTCGAGTATCATTCGAGATCGCTAACGTTAATAGATGCGCTAGTCCCTCTTCCCCACCCTCCCCACCCCTCCTCTCCTCTTAACCATTTCATTCTCTCTCTCTTTCTCTTTTTCTCTCTATGGTTTCAAGTGTAGGTAGGTGCATATATGCATGTAGAAGTAATAGAACGAGTGTTGAACGATTAATATAACATTTTGTTATCGTTTTGTTCGTCGAATGCTTTCAATTAATTTCTCTCTCGATAATAAATGTTTTCAAGAGTTTGTAGATAGAAGAAAATGAATAAATCTTTTTTTATTTCTTTACAAAATTTATTATGGTCGAATGGTTTATTGGATTTTCTTTCTCTCTCTCTCTCTCTCTCTCTCTCTCTCTCTCTCTCTCTCTCTCTCTCTCTCTCTCATATATGTATTGATATCAATTTGTGTATTTGTTGTGTGGAATTCGTTAAAGGAGTTAATACATTTATTTTTAATGTTTCTCGAGATAATATAATATACCTATCTATTTTTCAACGAATCGCAATTAAAACCCATTGTTATATCGTTTACATGGTAAATGCGAATTATCGGGGAGGGGAGAGGGGGAGCGAAAAAAATACCGTGCATTCGCGGTGAAGCGTTGGTTCAAAAATGATTCACTTTCGAGTTGTTCACGTGTATGCACATCGCTATCGGAAAAAAGTCATGTAAAATCTATTCAACGATTGCATTACAAAGCTTGGGAAAGTAGAGATTATCAAATTGTTGTGAAATCTCGACAGAAAAAAAAATAGAAAAATAACGTTGATTTAAAAAGTACTACACTATGATATATATAAACATATGGTTTTAACTAATGGATTTTATTGGATTTTCTATTTGCATAAATTTGCAATTAAAAACTGCCGTCGAACGACACGGATATATGAAACGTCACTCGTTATCTAAAATTACGTGTACATACGTATGTACGTACATACATGATTCTTGCTAACAAACCATTAAAAATTCATAAACTCGAGGTGTCGTTTAATTTTTCTTGCCTCTTGTTTTGTATCTTTTTTTTTGAGAGAGAAAGAGAGAGAGAGAGAGAGAAAGAGAGAGAGAAGGAAAATCAAATGTGCAACCATCTTTACAAGATTATTCATTCAAGGAGAGTCCAACGTTTTTCTTTGTTCTTCTTGTTATTTTTTTATTTATCAACGCAACCGTACTGACTTTAGATTCACTATTGACTGGTTTATCCAAATAGTATTAGGTTCTCAGAGAAGAGGAACAGTGAAAGAATAAAAGGGTGTAACAACGTATAGGACACATCTGTGAACTATACACGTACACGTACACACACACATTGCGTATATACATGTAACTGTATCTACAGATGGACAGAGATAAATGGATAGATATCGACGAGCAAGAGATAGATAGAGAGAGAGAGAGAGAGAGAAGGAAGGAAATTGGGCGTCCGTTGTCCTCGGACATTTCGCATGTACCGGGTGTTGTGCAGATCGATACCATGGAGTCTTGTAACTCGACCGTTTCCACCGGAGAAGCCTCTTTTTTTTTTCTTGTCCATGTAACGACATATACATCGGTAGCACGTGCGAATTTGAACAACGTACCGTTTCACATACGCATTAACATATATATATACAATATATATATATATATATGTGTGTATATATGTATGTTTGTATGTGTGTAAATACATACACGCTTACGATTTACATATGCATGTCTCTACGGCACCCTTCGTTATCGGACGAACTGCCTGCGGCACGACTTTGGTCCACACAACATGTTCACTCTCATATTTAGGGCGGTTCTCGACGACCAAAAGTGTCACCGTCGTGTCCTCTTTTTCACCGTGTACACATAGACATAGGGAAGGGTTAAAAAAAGGAAGATGGGAAAGAAAAAGTAATGGACAAAAAAAAAAAATAAAAAGAGTGAGAAAGAGAGAAATAGTAAAAGGGTGATACTACAGTGACCAGGGCCACCAATCTTTTAATTAAGGATTTAAGCCATGGATTTAACGTGGGCTCGAAAAAACGTTGTATACACGTGCTTACACGCGCGTGAGAGATTTAAGTCTCTTTGATTTTCTCTCTTGCTCTCAACTCGCCTCCGCTGATATCTTTCAATACCCTTTTTCTCACATACTTTCTTAAAGTACGTGTTCCGATGTCGAAGACTGACGAACGCTACCTCGAAGAGGCTTCTGACGTGTTGCTATCGATATTCTCTCACACGATAGACAATATATATATGTACTAGCCCTTTTAAAGGGTCTACTTATGTATATCGGTTTTGGATACCACGGATTTTCACGCAAAATTGGGTGAGAGGCTTTGTCTGTTTGATTATCGATAGGGAAAATCGAAATCACTTATAAAACGTGTTACACCTTGCAGTGTACACCTGATCATTCTTTTCATCTTATTGTTCTTCTCCTTTCTTTTTCTTTTTTTTGCTTTTTATTTTTTTTCTTTTCTTTTCTTTTCTTTTCTTTGTTCGAGTCTGTTAGAGATAAATCTATTTCAAAGAAAGAGATATCTTAACGATTGACGTTTCATTCTAGTTCAGTGGATTAAGAGCGCGGGGGTGGAGGGGGACCAGAGAAGGAAAATGTCTGGCTGTTTTCTTCTTATACGCACACCTTTCTCTTAAATATCATAATGATTTCGAGAGAGTTGATCTCCACGTCTCGTAAATTACAGGATGTGCGTGATCGAAGGAAACAATTCACAACTCTCGGACCATATCCTTTCGACCACATGTAGATGCAATTTTCGAAATGCAATTTTGTTAAACGTTCCCCTTTTTAAAAAAAAAACAAAGATCGAGACAAGCGAGAGACGGTTAAAAAAAATTTATCAATGAATAGAAAACACGCGTTTTTTTTTTGTATAAAGAAATATTTTCTTACCTCCGTGATGTGTTTATATTATACCATGGTCTCTTTCATTTTCTCTTTACTTCTTAAAAAAAAAAAAAAAAAAAAAAAGAGAGATAGAAGAACTAGAAGACTAAAAAGGATTCTGTCCTTGGCCCGAAACTCTCGTTCCATGGATATATTTATCCAAGAAAGCGTATCTAACGTTTCAGGAGAAATGATTATTAATAAATATGAGAACTTTCGTAACATGGACGCACAATAATGTTGGTTCAAATAATACGACATTTTTCCCCTAGTTATTATACAAAGTTTTCAAATTTATAAGGATCCGCGATTAACAAACTTTTATAAAATATTTAATAAAAAACATTTCGAGACTACTTGTATTATATACGTTTAAAATTGTTCATGCAAAAATTGTTCATTCAACTATCGTAATAATATAAATAACGAATATTAAAAATAAAGAAGATCTAAACGTGGATGACGAAATTTTCGTATTTTTTCTGTAGACACGAGGAAAATATCATATATATATATATATGTATCTACCTATATGAGAACTAAAAATAGAATGCAAATATGTATATTCGATGTTAGACGACAAGTACGTGTGTGTCTCCATATGGAAACGAATCTTTGACTGCAGTCGATCTCTTTATTTTGAACGAACGAAGTGGATTAACCAAACAGGATTTTCCGAAGCCCTCGTGTCTCGTTTGCGCATACCCTACTATTTTACCACCACGTGTTGCAGTCTTGTTCAACAAGAGTTCTTATTTTTTTCCTTTTTATCAAGAAATATATTTATTCTTTGACCATGCGTCATATATACTATATATGAGCGTGAAAAAATTGGTAAACTTTCGTGTCGGATTATTTCTAACGTAATCTCTCTCACGATCACGATATAAATTCGATTCGCACGAATGATATATATCCCAATCTTCGATGAAGTCGTTGTCTGGTGAGAAAAACTTTCGTAATCGAATTTAATCATATATACTTATGTTACCCCGCGACGTATATATATATATATATATATATTCGCGAAGAAAGATAGGGTACGAGGGGGAGGGAACGTTTTGAAAATGGCACGTGCGTAAAACGCGCTACGAAACCTAGTGTGGCACGTGCTAACTAAAATTATATACATACACACAAATCCCACGTAGAAAGTTAGTCAAAGCTTATGATATAAACACAAGAGTAAATTTAATAAATCATAGTTTAAAGAAGAAGAAGAAGAAGAAGAAGGAGAAGAGAAATAAATTGACGAAAGCAATTACGACATATTTTATTACTTTCCATAAATATTTACGTCGTTTACTTAACAGCTACCAGCATTCTCTTCCTTTATGACTTTAAGACGCTGTCTTCTTTACTTTTTTTATTTTTCTTTGTCTTCCATCCCGTACCAAAACGCAGATTCAGCTTCGGTGCACTCGCGGAATCGAGGCCATGACACGCTCCGTTATTTTTCTAGTACCGTTCCTTACGTGTATATATAGTTATGCAGTACAAACGGGATATAGCAAAGCGAATAAGATTTTAAAGGAGCCTTTTTAATATCGACGTAACGTGAATTTTAATATCGAAGGAAGGAAGGAAGGAACGAACGAACGAACCTTACTACGTCGAGCATGGAATAATCCTTTTCCTTCGGGCGAGTACCATGTGTGTTATATATATAAATTTCATAGTCTGTTTATTTTTTTTTAAAAAAGTCTACGTAACACGTACTTACGAATAATCGTCGATTCGATGAAATGATTATTTGTGCAAGAGTTTAAGTAGTAGTAGTAGTAGTAGTAATATTTAAAATTAAATATTTTACAAAGACAAACGAAGTTAAGATCCCATTACCTTCGTTGTAATACGCCATCTCACTACGGTGTACATAACCCTCGATTATAATTAACATATAAAATCTATTCGAGTATTCCTAATACCCGCTGCTATTAATCTGTTGAGAATGGAAAATTACAAGGATCGAAATGGCGAAATTATTTTCAAAGTTAAGCTCGCGCGAGGGCGTACTTGAATGATTCTCTTCCTGACTTATCTCTTCTTATTCTATTATACTTAAAAGAGATACTGCGCAGCAGTAGGTACGTACGCGTACATACATACAATACTACTTATGTGTTGTTCGCATAATCTTTCTTACTGGCCAACTATTTTGCGAGATACTTTCCATATAAACGATACTATCAGATCCGTATATACGTCAGAAAAAAGTATCATGATATTCAAAACGATTCTATTTAAAAAAGTTCACATACTTTAACTAGTGAGGAACCTCGATCTTGTTATTATACTTTCAGACAAAAATCTCCACTAAATTTAAAATATTTATTTAACGATTGATCCGAAGAAGAACAAATAATAAAAAGAATGATTTAACAATATAAAAAAATCGTCTACGTTCGATGTGGTAGTGGATGGCATTGAGAGTATTCCTTTACCCCAAGGCCAACACTTTCCAAATGTGGTCCAGTTAACTTGGTAACAAAGATCTTTCCTATTCGTGTGTACAATAGCTCTCTATCTCTCTCATACTTCTTCCAAATATAGAAAACAAAACGTGATGTATATATGTATACATATTCGAACAATTTTACTCCTATTCAAAAGACATTACATAACATTTCTGACAAATTATAAATGAGATTCTATATGAATATAGAAACCCATTATTTCTCACTCTCTCTCTCTCTCTCTCTCTCTCTCTCTCTCTCTCACCTCGTTTTCATATTTATATGATATTTCGGTTATCACAGAGAAGAAAATTCGTTCGTTATTGACCACCGATGAAGAAAATGGATGATAGTCGAAGGAGAATCTCCCTCACCTCCCCTTTACTCCCCCGTTGGTCGGAAACAGTGGACGAAAAGGAAACAATGGGATTCCAGAAGCGTTTCGATTAGAAATTATAATACGCTTACGCTTCCGCGGGACAGTCCAGATGTGTATGTGTGTGTGTATATTTATCGTGAGTTACTCGTATGTGTTGGAGCCAGGGAGCAGGGGGTGAGGAGAATCGGTCAGTCGGATAGCAAACATAATATTTGACGGAGGTAAGCACGCCACGACGAACAAAGTCGTGTACGTGAAGCCAACTTCGTTCCGTTTGTATATCCGACCGATCAGTGCCTGTCCGACCATCCTTACCGAAGGACGCCATAAACGAGCTTTTGCGTCGCGGAAAGAAAAAAAGAAAGAAAGAAGGAAAAAGAAGAAAAAAAGAAAAAAGATCTCTACCATATTTTTTTCTTTCAAAATTGTTCACTCACATTTTATACTCATACGACGGTACATGTAGACATATATATATATAAATATATGTACGTATACTATTCGTTTTGTTTTATATTTTAGTAATCACTGCTTTACGTTTTGATGCTTTTTTATGTTTGCTATCGCGTAAGTAAATGCGGGGAAAAAAGAAAAGTGTCCGAAGATTTGGCCCCACGTGTCTCTTATCGATCCACAGCCTCGATATTTTTCTTGTAAGAATATTTGAAAAAATATCGTCTTTATTTGGATGTGTTTTTTTATTTTAGAAACATGGTTGAGAGTAAATCGATGAATTCAGTAGTGAATGCCCTTCTGTGATCAGACGGTTGGTAAAAGATGAAATAAGTAGTCAAGGGTTTGGGGCCGATGTTAATTGGTCAGATCAAATCTTTTCACGAGCGTACGGAAATATATACATACTTTTAAAATAAAAAAATTCTTTATCCAGGGTGAATTAGTTTTCTTAATTTTTTTTCTTTTTTTTCTTTCAAATCGTAAACTTTAAAAAGTTAACTTTCTTAACGTTATTAATGGCAACGTAAGAAAGAACGCAATTGAAATACTTTTTAACGAGTAGATTCGAGAAAGTGCATACTCCGTATATTTTTTCTTCTTCTTTTTTTTTTAAAGTCTGACTTAAAAAAAAAAAAAATAGAAAACGAGATTTAAAAGAATATAGGGCTTGAAGATTCTGTATAAACGAGGAGGATAATACTCGTAAAAGTTATCACCGTTATTATAAATTAAAATTTATCCAGTATTTTCCTGGCTTCGAGCCAATATGCAGTTGCTGCTCATGAGATAGAGAACCAGATTACCGTGTTTCACTTTTTAACTTATGTTACACCGTTCGCTCGTAAGAATTAGAATAAAAAGAAAAAGATCTTTAGAAGGGTGATCCTTGTATTTTAAACTCGTTTGCTTATAGTGTGCGTGCATACACGCACACACACACAAATACATACACGCGCGAAGTGATTCGCACACGTGTCTTTTACCCACGTACAATTCATTTCTAATTTCGCAGAAAAAGAATAAAAAAAGAAGACACACACAATGTCATACGAATTAATAAATATACGTCTGTTATATGTTAGTAAAGAATTCCGTGGGAGAAATCAACGGTACGTTTTTCTTTAGCAAAATTCATTTACTCGTGTTCCGGACAAATGCCAATTTTCTTCGGTTTAAAAAAGAAATAGAGAGAAAGCAAGCAAGCAAGCAAGCAAGCTAGAAAGAAAGAAAGAAAGAAAGAAAGAAACACGTATAACGAAGTTCTTTCAAAAGACTTACCGCGTAATTGCAAATATTGTCAATCCCCTTTTTGAAAGTTGACTAAAAGTTTAATTATCTCAAATAATGTCCATAAATGATCGCAAAAAAAAAAAAAGAAAAAAAAATACGAGTATAGAAAGAGAAAATATATACACACATATATATACATATAAAAATAGATATTTATAAAAAGGATAATCGTAAGAAAAAGATCCATTAATCAAATTTCATTCCCGATTTATTATCATCTTTTGCCGCTTACATTGCGAGAGGGGGAGAGGGAGGGACATCGTCACTTTCAGATTATCCATTGCGATATTGGATTATGGTGGAAGCAAGATGACACTATACTGGCGCTGTACCGTAGTTTAATTTAATATACGTGCGGGAGAGACTCTTCCGTGAAATCGGGACGACTCACAGTGTTCACTCGGCCTTCCGATCGCGTAGAGATCGTTCGTCCGTCACCGGGGAATTAACTTCTGTTTTTAACAAATGTGACGGTGATCACCTCTCATTCTTTCTTTCTTTCTTTCTTTCTTTCTCTTCCTTTTTCTCTTTTTCACTTTCACTCTCCCTGTTTCATTCTTTTTTTTAACAATTTTTCCAATAAAAGTATAAAACAAAGTTAAGTTCATTTGTCCGCGAAAAATGAACGAACACGTACCAACAAGAATTATTTTACCTTGGGTACAATAAACTTTGATCATCGAATGTGAACATAAAATTTGACACTCTATCGGAAATTATGAATAATAATTGAATTATATATAGTGACGCGAATTACACAATAGTTATAAGGTGAAAAAGTTCGATATTATTTCACGAGGCTGCCGATCGATAATTATTCACGTGAAAAACAACACATATCGTTATTATCTGGATTCCAATCAAATATTTTGTCTCTCGTCCAAGGAATGACAACGTGTTCCCTGATGCCGGTCTCTCTGCAAGATATTCTGGTAAATATATATATATAAATATATATGTATATATAAACACGTATAAAATGAAAGATTATTTTATAAATCGCGAAAAAGAAATAAATATTTAAAAATTTTCAATGGGGGGGAAAAAGCGAAAGCTGTCGCAATTTTCCGATTCGAATGGAAAATGAATGTATGTGTATACCGCGTATTGTACCGCGTGAGATCAGAAATCATATGATTCACGTTACTTTTACTATTGACTCATGTTATTTCATGATCTCACCGATTTCTGCTGCTACATTGTTGACTGTCGATAATAATACATACAAGACAATCATCGTTCTTCATCTTATCACGTAAGATCGAATAAACGATTCTTCTTCTTCTTCTTCTTCTTACGATCGATAAATAAACTGTCGTCCTATATTGATTTTTGTTTTTATTTTTACTTAAAATGAATCGCTTTGTTGAGCTAGTAAAAAACCTAACGTCTCGTAACTTTACGTTCGAATCGTTCGTTTTGCCACGGTTTACGGGAGATAAATGGTAATAATCAATATTTTACAAGCTAAATTTGCAGCCAAGCATATAAATACCAAGGACTCCTGATGTCTCTCGTGTCTCGTGTTAATGTTACGAGTCAAATTTACGATTATGGAACCCCCCTCCCCATTTCTCCTTCTCCCTCATGTACGTAAACTCTTGATTATGGCTGACTGACGGAAGGAACAGGGGTTTTTCTTTTCTTTTTCGTGCTTAACGAGGAAGGAAAGAAAATTATAAGACCAATAAAAAAAAACAAAAGCAAAATAGAAGGAACAAGAAATAGGAAATTCCTTTTTACGATTCGATTATTATCGCACGCGCGTTTAAAAAACAATTCCAACGAATTATTTTTGTTGTTGTTGTTTACACAAACGAAAAGAAGATAAAAGTTAAAGAAGCGTATTCGCGATAAGAGGTAACATTTACGTGAGATTATGTTACATACGTTCGTCGCTATTGTTCCTTATGCGGAGTTATTTGCTAATTAATATCACCGTTTAAGGATACCCCTGGAAATGGGAGAAAAATTCGAAAAATCCTGTTTGAACTTAGGAATCTGCGTCTTATATTGCCGATCGTTAAGATCAACTCTAATACCGGTTTTAATTTAACCAAAGAAAAAGATCTCTTATAGTGAAGGAGTTTTTTTTCGCGCGCGCGCCTGACAAAAAGATTAAAAATACAAACCCCCACTAAAGAAAGATAGGAAACGGAAAGAAAGAAAGAAAGAAAAAACTTTTTACTAGAGAATAACAAAAGTACGAAACAATAAAAGTTTTGTCGTAAATATTTAAATAACCACGCGAAATAATCGAAACAACCAAACGGAATTGGGAAGAGGGGGGGTGGGAGTATGGTTTGAAGGAAAGGTAGAACAAACGATTGAAAAAGAAGTTTGATTAATATTTATAGATTCGATTCACAATGTGTAACAACGAATACACGCAACCGTTGTTCTATCTTACTCATTGGAAAAATCGCGAGAATAATAATGTATCCTCATTATAGATATAATTTCGTTTGAAATCATTTTTCCTGTTGATTATCATCTATACTGATACTTAATAATTTCCGCATCATTATACGTATTTATATATATACCTATATATATATATATATATATATATATAAATCTATGCTCTTTATATTTGAACTTTCCTTGTAGATAGATAATGTTCAATCGTTTAAAAATAAATGCAAGAATGATAACGTAAAAGAAAATAAAAAAAGAATGGAAAAAAAATAGTTGGATATTCTCTTTAAGTAGGATTATTATAATGTCAAATTGTGTTTTATTATAAATTCCGTAAAACAACTTGACCTTTTCGATAAAAGGAAACGATATATTGGATCGTTGGCTTCGTGGGTTCTATTTCGATTTACATTCCGCCAACTATTGCTTATTTCAAACTTTCGATATAAGAGAAGAGAAACAGACTTTTCTCTTTCTCTCTTTGAATTCACCTTGATACCATCGACCGTGGGTTACAATCGTGAAGATCTTATCGATCCGTACGGAATACACGATGCAGCGCAGTGGTAGTTTTCTACGTCGATGCAAAGAGTTTTTAAGTGAACAATGCGATTTGACACGGAGAAAGAAAGAAAGAAAGATAGACATATAGAAAGAAATAAAAAAAGAAAGAAAGAAAGGAAGAAAGAAAGAAAGAAAGAGAAGGAAAGCCACATGGCCGTGGAATACACGTGTTTCGAAACGGCAGTATGGTTTCGCGGTTAAAACTATTAGATCGTGTCAGACCACTCGATGCAAACGAGACCTTCTAAGAGATAGAGAGAGAGAGAGAGAGAGAGAGAGAGAGAGAGAGAGAGAGAGAGAGAGAGAGAGAGAGAGAGAGAGAGATACCAAACGAGGTCCCACCGTGGTTAATTCCATTATACTTGCCTGTTTCTGCCCACTGCAAGCCTATCAAAGTTCCCTTTTTTTTTTTNTTTTTTTTTTTCTTCTCTTATTTTCAAAACCCTACGGAACCAACGTTAAGTCCAAGAAAAAAAAAAAGAAGAAAATAGGGGCAAAACGAATATATATTATATGTACACATAATATATTTAATAATCGATCGTATTTCCAATTTGTACAATTGGAAATTTCAATCTAAAATTTTGTATCATAATTTATAATTCCTTAATCGGGATTTCTTAATTAAAGTATAAAAAAGAAGAGAGAAAAAAAAGGAAAAAGAAAAAGAGACGAGAGTAAAAGCAGAAGAGAAAAGGAGAAGAAGAGAGAGAGAAAGAGAGTAAAGAAAAAAAGAAAGAAAGAAAGAAAAAGAAGTCAAATAAATGGCAAAGGACGTGGGCGATATACATATGATTTTGCGAGGACGGTGCTGCGCATGCACTTTATTGCAGTTTTATCGACCGGCCGCTGTCACGTTCCCGAGGACCGTTATCTCAACGCCCGCCACCACCACCATCACCACCACCACCACCACCACCCGGTAGAAACGGAACTGTACTGCGCGAGCGTGGTAGAGTAACAATGAGAGTAAAAAAAAAAAAGAAGAAGAAAAATACTGCAAGTAAAAAGAAGGGACGATAGATAGAAAGAATGAGAGAAAGAGAGAAAGAAGTATTGCAGAGGGAATCGCATTTTCCTTTCCTTTTTTTTTTTCTTTTTCTTTCTTTCTATCTTGCTTTTTTTTCTTTCTTTTTTATCTCTGTTTTTCCTCTCTCTTTCTTTGCAAAAGCACGTGCACTACTCCGTTCATCCATTATACGAAGTATCGATAAAGCCCTAATGCTTCTCGCTTTGTATTGCAATTTAAAGAAAATTTCGTTTCGTTTCGTTTCCCCACCTTTCCGACAACATTTTTTTCTTTTTTCTCTCTCTCTCTCTCTCTCTCTCTCTCTTTCTCTCTATCCCACTGCTCACCCTACTGCTCACCCACCCGAAGCTTTCTCGAGATGAAAATTTCTTTCGAACCAATTTTTTTTTTTTCGTTCTCTCTCGGTTTCTACCATTTTCTACGGAAACGAACGTTATAATATTATAATCGTGTATCGATTCTTGGTTAAAAGAGAGTGCATATATCTATCGATTGTAACAAACATTCGCGGTTCATTAACTTTGTTGGTGATTATTCGAAAACGATATCGTTCAGAGTTCGCAGCATCATCGAAACCTCTTTCTATCATTTTTTGTTTTTTCTAATCTTCCTTAACTCTCTCTCTCTCTCTCTCTCTTTCTCGTATACTTTGAACTCTTCATTTTTTTTTATTTATTTATCTTTCTCCTTGAAGGATCATCACCGATGATGGAAGGGGGAGAAGAAGGACGAGTACTTGCTTTTCGCACAAACACGCTTACTGACCGTGCCAATCTCGATGTTTAATTTAATCCCCCTATGTTTTCTTTTTCTCATATTCTTTTCTTTTTTTTTTTTATCTTTTCTTTAACTTTTATCTTAATTTTAATCCGCATTTTTATCTTAATCTCGGTGCATTCTTTATATTTTACATTAGTTTAAATAAGAGGAACGCGTTTATAAATGATCATTAAAATATTTTCTTTTCTCTATTCTAATACGAGATTCGAATTTGCGTCAAAGAGAAAACAAAAAAAGAAGAAATATAAACTGTTTTTAATTATTTCTCTTACGTTTTTTTGGTAACATCATCAGAGACGAATTTGTAAAGACTTAGGAGACGGGAAGACAGTTCAGACGATTACAACGACGTTTCTTTCTCTAGGATTTTTTATTATTGTTTGGTCGATTATACCAGTTTTTAAGGGTTATTGCCTGGTAACAATGGCCATTGCTCGTATTTGAAAGAACTAGTTGGAAAAAAGAGAAATGATAGTTGTGTTGGAAGGGGTATGAGTTATAGGAGGATTGTGAGAGGAAGAAAATGAAAAGGTTGAAAAAGAGTGAGAGGGAGACAACAGAGGAGAACTGAGGAGAGAGGACAACAGTTTTATCGTATATCCCTCAAGCTAAAACGAACGAACGAACGAACGAATTTCTCTTTGCATTTCTCGAGACCCGTGCGATTTTCGGCAGTGCTCGTCTGTGGTAACCCGAGGTATTTTCGTTTCTGGCACGTTGCTGAGGCCTACATTAATGTCGGTTGGCTTGTGCACTTAACCATCTCGTTATGCAACTTACGAGCCTAGTATCTCTTCTTACTCCCTTACTCCCAAATTAAAGATACGTTAAATGGTTCCGTCAACAACTAAAACGACGACGACTACTACTAATACTACTACTACAGGAATGTGTCTATCGGTTTTTAAATACGAAACGTCTTCCATTTGTCGTTCACCATATTCCTGTACATTTCAATATCTCAGATTTTCTTTTCGATAATTAAAAATAAAGTAAAAACACATCAATGTATTATCGTTAGTTTTCATTTAATAAATCATTTTCTTTTCGATCAACAAACGTCGGATAATAATTAAATGAATTTATTTATTTTTCTTTTTTGAAATAGTTACAAATGAATAATAAATCTTTTGAATATATAGATCGCGTAATAATATTTTACCAAGCCCCCAGGTTTTCTTGTAAATTCGTAAAAAGCTCATCTAGAACTTGATCGCGATAGTCCGCAAATAAACGAGCCGAAAGTGTGTACGGAAGAAGAAAACATGCATCGTTGTGTTCTCGTCGTCGGTCGTCTATCATAGTAGTAGTAGTAGTAGTAGTAGTAGTAGTAGTAGTAATAGTAGTAGTAGTAGTTAGTATAGTTGTTCACACAAATCTAAACGGATTGCATAATCGTGCGTGTGTTCCCCTTTTCGTTAAAATCCGTGAATGTTCGTATGCGTTGATGCCGTTTTTCGCTGTGCTCTAAAACGATACGCGAGAATATGAAGAAGCAGAATAGGAAGGGAAAGAAGAATTAGAATCAGCAGAAGTAGTAGCAAAAGGACGTCAAAGTTTCGAGATTGTATCGTGCGACGACATCGAACTAGTTACGAGAGAGAGAGAGAGAGAAAGAGAGAGAGAGAGAAACAGATTAAAGAAAGGTTCATGTGTTGGGAAACAAAGGAATGATTACGTAAGCCTTTAGTGCGTCGATCAGCTGTTCCCATTGCAAAAAAAAAAACAAGCTTTTATGCATATACATATCTCGTATATAATGAGGAACGTTAACAATAAATCAATCGATCTAATATTTTTTTCCAAATAATTTTAATAAAAAAATAAGAAAAAAAGAGAGAATAAATTATAATAGGAATATGTGCGTTTCCTCTATTCACGGTTTTTTTTTAATTAAAACGATTAATAAATAATTGTTATTAAGCGATTGGTGATAATTGTTATCATATATATTGATAACCCTCTAACACATCTGGAAACAAATGATTGACTATTATCGCTCTTTCCACTTTTCCTTCTCTTTTTTTTCTTTTTTTTTCTTTTCAATTCAACCTCTTTCATCGTTTTAAATAACGACAAAACATTTTACGCTAAAGGGAATATTTTTATTTAACACAATGTATATATATTACAAATTCGAAATGAGAAATCTAATAGGGTGGGGGGTTCTGACGCGAAAAGTCGATAAAATCGCTAATCAATAAAACATGAGAGTATTCACGACCAACTACCACCACCACCACCACTATCATTCACTACGGTTGACCGTTAATTAACGCGTAAATAATGTAAGTGATAGTGGGGAAGAATTCAGTTGAGGAAGTTGAAGTGAGGGAAAGGAAAAAGAACAAAAAAAAAAAAGGAGAGAAGATTTAGTTCTAATCGTGCGTTGGCCGTGAAAGGGGACTCTTGTTGGGTGACAAGTTACTCTTCTGATTCTCCCATTTTTCTTTTTTTTTTTCATTCCCTCATTCTGTTCTATTTTTTCTATCTCTTTTTACGTTCTGAATTAATCTTTGTTTTTCTTCTTTTAAATCTCTCTCTCTTTCTCTCTCTCTCTTTCTCTCGTTCTGTCTGTCTGTCTGTCTGTCTATATATCTATCTCTTTTTTTCACAACTACTCGTGCTTTTTATTACGCCGATAATTAGCGGAATAACCATGAATCGTGTAGCTTAACGGTATCAATGATACACATAAATCATAGCTCGAATAAAAAAATAGATAAGAGAAATGAATCGATTCTCTCTCTAATAGAAGGAAAAGGAGAAGAAGGAGGAAGGTGGTTAGTGCAAGTGTAAAATCCAATGGAAATGTTGTTTCGAACAAATCGTAAATTATGTTCAGTTATTTTGTTTTCTTTTCTCTTTTCTTAATTTTGTTTAAGAATAAAAAGAAAGAGATTAGGAAGATAAAGAGAGAGGGAGAGAGAGAGAGAGAGAGAAAGTAGATAAGAAATAAAAATCGAATTAATCGATTAGAATTTAATATAAATTATAAATTGTTGTTATTTTAATATAATATAACTTGATATATCCTCGAATAGAAAGAAAATTTATTGATTTAACGCTTTAAAGTGTTTTGAAAACTTTGACGATCCTCTTGTCCCGTTAACGGGAAATAAATTTTTAACGCGTGTTTTGTTGTTTTTACAAACAAACAAAGAAAAAAACAATAAACGTCATCTTCCTACAAAAGTGGCCAGATGAAGTTCTTAGTGAAATATTATGAACTTCTGACTGTCAACTTCGCTACGGTAAGATACTTTTCAAAATACAAATATTATATATTAATATTTTAAAAATAATAGACATTTTTTGTTAGGAGTTTAATCATTTTATTATTGTATGAAAATATATTTTCTCAGAATATTGATTCGAAAGTGCAATGAATTCGAATAAGGAGAGTGTGTTTTCGTAAGATACGATGATATTCCCATCTTTACTGGAATATAATCTGAGTAAGATGCTAAAATGAAAGAGAAAGTAAACAAGTCATCATAGTAACACCGTTTTTTTCGCGATTCTTTTATCCTTATGATTATTCATAATTAAAATTAACGAATTATGCGTTATAATATATATTGATTCTTAAAAATGATTTACGTATAAATAAAACGATTGTATAACATAAGCAATACGTATAATATATATAAAATAAAATATAATATATATATATACATATTATGATTAAATATATAATATATTTATTGATTTATATTTAACTCTGTGTATATTATAAATATTGTTAAAATTGTTATTTATTAATATACATCAAAATAGAATAGTTTAATTATGCAGATGGACAGTTTAAGTTTTATCGCGAATGCGAGTGCGTAAGAGAAAACGTTTATCGCATTTTATGATAAGGATGCATCCGCAAAATCCTACGACCTTTCAGATACGGACTATGAAAGAATCGCATTATGCGCATTCCGTCGTTAGAACGGTCAAGATTTGCTACTATCTGTCCGGTGACACTATCGCATGCAAACATTTATCAATATGCATTTTTTTTTATCTCTAAACGCGAATTCATTCGTCTTATAATGATTTGTGATTTTTACTCGAACGAACGAACGAACGAACAAATTAACAGTGAAAGAAGCAACGAGCGCGTGTTTAATTAAAAAAAAAAAAAAAAAAAACAACGCCGATTTATCTTCAAACCTTATTGAAATTGTAAAATTCTCCACGATTGCTAAACACCATCATAACGAATTACTTCTGATGTTTCGATTTATTATACGTAACGAAAATGACGTTCACAGATTAACGCGATGATTTTTTTTCACTCGAGTAATTTGCTTTTTTTTATTCTGTTCTTTTTTTTTTCATATTTCGTAAAAGGTGAATTAGTAGTAGGTGGACTAAGTTAAAATTTATTTTACGAAAGAAAAACGAAAGGATTCGTTGAAGGCTTTTTTTCTCTTTTTTTTTTTTTTTTACGAAAAAAACAAATAAAAAAAGGTAATAGAAACACACCGTGGGTGGTGCTTTCGATCTTTCTGTTCTCCTTTGGAAAGAAAAATAAAGGAGTTAATTGAAATATTAAATAGATAGGAGAAAAAAATACGATAAAGACAAAAAACTTAGAGAGTTACTTCATTAGGAAAAACTTGAATGACTAGGCGATCGTTAAATTAATGACGTTCGATACATTTATTAATCATGCGACAAAAAAACGGAACTTCATTATAATTAATTATCATTATCATTGACTTTGCAAATATAGTTAACACGTCGCACAACGATGACGTTTACGTATATATTATACATACGTATTACGTGCGTTAACTTTTGTATTCTTATTATCATTACAAATTCTTTCTTTCTCGTTCTTTCAAAACAAAAACAAAAACAAAACAAAAAATAAAAAACAATATCATTGAACGCTCGAACTAAACGTCGAAACGTATAGAACATAAAAATATATCGTCGAAATATTTCAGATTTTCTCAAAACTCAACATATCATCATATTTCAACGTTTGCCTGTGACTGACAGCAATTTACCATAAATTCATAGGAATTCCATACGGTGATTTAGTAACGTGCGTTCATGGTCATTGTTAATAGGCCAATTTGACATTCTTCCTTTTCACGTTTGACAATAAATTTCATCAAATATCGAATAAACAAATTTTCACAATTATAATTGAAATATAACATTTTTATATTTAAATATTAATTAATACAATATATACTTTTGCTTTTTTTTTTTTTTAAATTATTTTCATTGAATTTATATACGATTATATAATACGAAACCGTATGAATTTATTTTCTTACGTAAACCATCGAAGAAAAAACGATGGCGGTCATTATTTTTTTGGACGGTCTCGTTCTCGAAGTTCCTCCGACGAAAGGATATAAAAAAAATGATGTAACCACCGTGTTGGTTCTTCTCGAAAGTTAACACGAGATTATGGCAAAAGCGGATCCAGTTTCATACTCGTTCATCGTTTTCACTGGACGGATGATTCCACTTTCGAACTCGGCGCCTACCTAACGCTTGTGTTTCCATAACAAATCTTTCATCGCGATTTTACCGCGCTAATTGGAAGAGTATTTACGTTAGATAAAGAAGAAGACAGAAGAAGAAGAAGAAAGAAAGAAAAAGTGAAAGAAAGAGAAAGAGAGGGAGAGAGAGAAAGAAAGAAACTTATGATCTTATTATATTGTCTTAATAAAGAAAAGCTTTCGCTATTCTTATTATTATTATTTTTTTCGATGAGTGATATTAACAATATAATCATTTCAAAGAGAAAAGGATTCTGACCCTCGTTTTAGAAAGTTTTTATTGTTTTTTATTCCACCGTTTTCTTTCATTTCCACAATTTCTTCTCTCTCTCTCTCTCTCTCTCTCTCTCTCTCTCTCTCTCTCTCTCTCTCTCTCTTACATTCCGTGTCAATTTATTACTTTCGCGAGCTGCAACTTTTGCCGCACGACTTAATACAGAGCGTAACAAAGTCACAAAGGACGACGGGAAACCACAAAGAGCCAATGAACTTTATTAGCACGTTGCAAAGTGCAGTGGCACTCTAGCAACAGTCAATTTATTTCTCACTCATGTCAGTCGTCGTCTTACTATTATTGTACGCATTGTTTGAAGGGAAGAATTAGATAAATTTAAATAAGAAAATCAATTTCAACAACGATCAATGTAGTAATATGGGTATTGTATATATATGTTACCGTCGAAGCCGGAAATCAGTCATTGCTAGTAATTCCTCGGCATTGTTATCAATGCAAAGCACCTTCCGACGAAGTCGGAAATAAGACTTTTTACAGAGTTTTTCCTAGACATCGAACATAATACTTTGATATTCTATAGAATATCAAATTACTATTTAAACAACGTTGAAAAAAATACATTCTCAGACACAGACACACGCAGCCATACGATCACACAATGTCAGAGAATGCAATGCTGTGAATTGTGCATCTTTGCAATTTCTTTGAAAAGTTTTGGTATATGGTTTGGTTATGGAATGCTCTTTGCATTGATGAGAATACCGAGGGATTACTAGCAATGGCGGTTTTCCGGCTATGACGGTAACATATATACTCCTCCTCCCTCAACCCTCCTCCCTCAACCCTCCTCCCTTACCATTTCCTTGCTGTGAATTATATACTCGTTTCAATTTAACACAAGCTTGAAAAAACCCTGATAAAATCCTTAAAAAAATATTTTAAAGATTAATCTGTACAATACCCAAATTTTGTAACACACATATATATATCATTCACGGTACTTAATACTAATTGAATTGTATATTTGTATTTTTCAGGTGAGTAGGAGATCGAAAGAATTTGCGTCTCTCTATGAAGAGAATGAGAGGGTGAGTTAAATATCCCGTTGAAAACTTAGTGCCATTAGTCAATTCAACAATCATGATCATCATCGTGATCATCATCGTGATCATCATCGTTTAGTATAATCCTTTTGAATAGCAACCAACTCATATAGAGATCAAATATTCGATGAGGACGTTTTGTTCTCATTGTTTTAAAAGACACTTTTTATTGACGCCGTATCGAAAACCATAATGACGGGGGTCCGATCGAAGACGAATCAATTATAGAAACAAGTGGGTCAGAAAAGTTCCACGGACAATTTCACGAGCGAGAATCCGTGCTCTCATCGTGATAGCGTGACCACCGTGAACAATCTCGAACGTTCAGGTAGTAAATCTCTTACCTGAACAACTCCTACTCGATGCTTTGAATTCTTTCATACGGTTCCCCATCCATCCGAATCGATTTAATTTCACCGACTCATATTCTCGTTTAGCATTATTAAACGTTTTTAAACGCTTTCTTCGTAGATAAATCATTTGAAAAAATACACAAATTTATTATTATCTTTTAATGATAATTAAAATGATTTGTTTTTTTTTTATCCTTTGTTAGATGCTTATTTACAAGTACTATAATATAACATTTAATTTTCCAAAGTTATAAGTCTACTGCATAATTCATTTGCACAACTTTTGCTTTTAGAAAGAAAAACGAATAGAAATTTGTGATCACGTGAAGAAATTATTTATATTAATTCTTAAACTAACAACAAAGTATTTGTGTGTGTGTGTGTCTTATTTAAACCGGATTTGTAAATGTGTTTCGATTAATTTCTTTGGAATATTAACAAATTGGTAGATAACTAATTCATTCTTCTAATGGTATTCCGTTGTCCACCATTAACCATCGTTAATGAATAACTCCTTAAAAAGACAAATATATTTTATTGCAGGACACGATTCCTTACTTTCATTCTTAAACGATTATCTAGTACATACCGATTTTACAATGCATTTTATTTACATCTACACGCATACATCTTACCGGTGCATACTTCTTCTTCTTCTTCTTCTTCTTTATGCGTGGATCGTTAACAGAAAAAAAAAAGAAAAACATCGATTCGATAAAATAAATAACGAGTATAGCAAACTCCTTCGAATGAATATTAATTATCTTCGAAGAGATATATTTTATCGATCAGAAAAAGGGAATAGGGTGAACAAGAGGTGGAGGAGGAGGAGGAGGGGGAAGAAAAAAAATTCTTTGGAATTCTTCTTACGTGCTTGAAATAGAAAAAGAAACGGTGTTCGTTAAAGAAGGCAGGTCGTTGTACGAAGGAATCGTGCGGTATTAGGTCTTACGAATGCTAATTAATTAGCATCCGAGACAGTAAGTAAAATAAGATGCGACTAATCGGAAAGTATATTCCGTCTATCTACTATAATTAAAAAAATGCGATGAATGAATCATTAACGCCGAGAAATTTCAACTAGTTCGTTGACATCTGATAAGATTATTTTCTATTTCAATCGTTAAATTAATTTACTTCGTTTAACATTGTTTTCTAAGAATTTCTAACAATCGTTATAATATTGTTTCTTAACAATTGACAATTGTGTCATATAATTAATTTATAATTTGTTTTTCATTAAACACCTATTATGAAATTATATCGATTAAGAAAACTATCAAATTTTCAATGAATTCGTCGCGTAATATTCGCGTTTAATTAGACTTATGTCCCGTTTAATTGTGTTACCTTGAAGATAATGGAATTTACAAGTTTCATGTCACGTTGCAGATAAAATCCCTCGTGTGCGGAGTTAGTATACTCGTTTTACGTATATGTATATACACTGTGCTACTTCCTTTTCCGCGAAGTTTATTTTGTAATAAACACATTAATATCGTATTTAAATAAATCACATTAAAAGAGAGAGAGATTCGTCGTTATAATTAAATGTAACTTAAGAAATATTATTTGAAACACATGTAGATAAATAATAATAATAATAATATCTTCGATAAAATAAAACATTTGTCGTATATCCGTTATCATTTGTAATTGAATATTATATAAAAATAATACGTAGGTAGAAATATTTCTACAAAATATGGAATATTTATTAACTTGTAAATACATTTTCTTTCATATTGGATTTGTCCAATACGGAGAAGTAATTTAAAGAAAGAGCCAGGTAAATTCGATGAATCAGAGAGTGTACCAAGTAAAGGACGCAAATCTTGTTACGTTATAAACGGATGATGATAGAAAGGGAAGCTGCGGTGGTGAGCGTAGGTAGCGGAGATGCACGAATCTAATGGGAGTAGGCGAAGGCACGGCTTTTGTGCATGGAAACTGCATAGGTCGTGTTTGCTAATGAAAATGCATATGTGGGTAGTCGGTGTGTGGTGAACGCGTTGAAAACAATGCTTGCACCATTGATGTCCCATCTTTGATGACGATAATGGGTACAATAATGATGTTCGCTAATAATTCATACCCTATCAATCTATCATCATTTTCTTAAGGATCAAAATTTTTCTTCTTCCTCGATGACCAATTAAACATTTTTCGACGAACGTTTATCGTTCGATAAATGTAATCAAGAAAAAAATATTTCCATGGGCGGAAAAAGAAAAATTATTTAACCGGGAAGATATACGCGAAATGTCAGAAGTATAATATAACACAATGAGAAAATAATGTTTTTTTTTTTTTGCTAGGGAATGGAAAATATCCGGGTCAAATCATGACGCGCTCGAAATTACGAAAGTTTTTGTTAACATTACTTGTCAGATTTATTCCTTATAAACGATGATGTTATTTACGTTAGTTCTTAAAGTTTATATTTTTCCTGTCATTATTTTACAAATGAATTTGCATTCGTGCAAATAGAGATATTATATCTTGGTTAGTTTTCATTTCTCATACAATATTTCATATTTTCCGTTGAACATTTTAAGTCAAACAAATAGATTTATCGGGAAAGTTTTTAATGATTCCAAATTTGTGGTCAACGAGTTTATCGACTTTTAAAACCTACGGTTTCATTTCGAGTGGGTGTTAAAAGTATTTATCCATGTGACCCGGTGATGAGAGTATATATTTATACATTTACATATATATCTTTCCAACGCCCATTGTGTCAGTATTCTATGTTTCTATATTTTTTCCTTTTCCCTCTCTCTCTCTTTCTCTTTGGGGTTTTTTTTCGTAATAAAATATTGAACTTCCATGAATTGGATGAAAAACAATTCCTCGTTTGAATTACATAGAAAAAGATTTGATCTAATTGCTCTCATTTTATTTTACTACTACTTCGTTTGTGTTTTTCTTTCGAAATTTTTCTATTTTTTTATCACGTCATTCGTATTTATCAATTTATGTATATTTTTTTCTTTACGATCTCTCCTATCACAATTGATTTCACACTCTCTCTCTCTCTTTATCGTGTAAATTATTTAATAAATATAAAATATATAATTACGTAAGAGTTATCCATTATATGCGATATAAATCAATTCGAGATATTACATATTTTACGACAATAAATTTATTATTCATAAATAATAATTAAATAAAATACTAAAATATATTCTTATTAAACGCAGAATAATGAAAATGTATTTCTTAGAAGTACGCGCGAACTTCTTCTATTTAATATAGTCATTTTTAACGCGAGCCAAGATCATCGAGATCGAATGAACCATGTAAATATGACATATACGATGATGTTAGATCTATGAACAGAAAAATACACTGTTATATTCGCTATGTGTTAGTCGATTCATTCATAAAACTGGACTTCCCGAAGCACCTACACTCCTTTTACCTGGTAACTATGGCGACTCGTATTTTCATTCATGCTGTCATATACGCGTTACGCACGCTACAAGAAAAAGAGAGAGAGAGAGAGAGAGAGAGACAGACAGACAAATAGAAAGAGAAACATACATACACACGTTTAATCATACGTGAGTCACTCTACTAGACGAGTAATAGTATTATTAAACAAACGTAGAGAAGAAGATCTCTGTCAATCGTCATTAAACTACGGATATAAACTGTATTCTCGTTACGTAAATAGTAATATGTTGTATTGCATTGGTGAATAAACAGACGCGTGACGTTAACAGACACTTATAATAGTATTTTCTACGAAAGATAAGAAAGGTGATACGAAGCTTTCGAACGAATCGATTTCGAGGATTGCAAATGATCGTTGATACAACCTAGAAAATCGATTGATATAGAAGTTGTTCAATAAATAAATAAAAAAAAAAAGAAAAAGAAAAGAAAACGACGATCATTGACAGAAATAATTAATGATAGAAATCTAGAAGTAATATAACAAGGATTTATAATATATTATCTATGATTATAAATATGAATCATAGATAAACTATCACGCGTTAACCGTGTTGTATTATACTTACCTAGATCTAAATGTAACTATTTAACCCGTTTATACCTGTGTACTTATAAATTACGCGTATACATTTTCTAATATTATTTTATATTACAGATAAATTCGCAACCAGTTGGCACGTTACGTTTTTATATTATGACGTTGTTTTTAAATGACGTTGTTTTCCATTTAACTCGTAATCGTTTCGATTAACGTCACTAGGGAGTTTTGATCTTATCTATTTATCCTATCGGTATCGTAAAACCAGTATGTGATATACTTGCTGTTTACGTGGTATTACATTTTTGTCTTCGTAAAAAAAAAAAAAGCAAAGAAAAAAGCGGCCATAGACGTACAGTCGGATATTTATCAATCGATGAGGGAAAACTGGAAAAGAAAAATTCACGAGCGATACGATGTCAGGGTCGATAAATCTAAAAGTCAATTTTTCTTTCTCTTTCTCTTTCTCTCTTTCTCTCTTTCTCTCTCTCTCTCTCTCTCTCTCTCTCTCTCTCTCTCTCTCTCTCTCTCTTGAACAGTATTAGAAAGCATCGAACGTTCAACTATTTACTTCGTGTATATCCAACGGGCAGATTAGTATAGAAAGACTTTATTGCATAATTGTTATTACGCGTGAAGCAAAAAGAAAAAAAATAATAGGCGTAATGTCTTACGGATTATGACACTACGAGGGCGTAATAGAAAAAACAATAAAAAAGAAAATAAAAAAGAAAAAAATTGAAAATTTGAATAGGAATGTCGTTCTTTGCTCGTTGCGTGTAGCACGTTGGTGAATAAAACTTTTTCGTAGATCGTTTTTAAATGATACACTATTAGAATAAAACAAAAAGATAAACATATTCGAGATAGACTTTATAGAACATTATCTTATGTTAGCCGAGATAAATCGAAAGATTCGAGAGTGGTTGTCTGTAAAACATTACTCTACCGGTGTTTCAAGGTGAGTCATTTCCTTTTCATCGAGTCAATGCGCCACCTGATGCACAATTACTCGTATGACTAACTAAAGCTACTAATCTCGTTTTCTTGTAACTTATATTTAAGAAGTAGAAAAAAACAATAACGAGAAAGGTAGACAGACAGACAGACAAAAAGAAAGACAATGCTAATAGCGTTTACAAGTTTATTACTTTTTACCTCTCGAAGACGATTATTTTTCTTTATTCTTTAACCGATAATAACGTAATTTATCATCTCTCTCTCTTAAAATCTACCAACAATGTTAACCAGTTAAAACACATTTTCTTCGAAAATGTTTTGTAAGTTTTATGCTTGTTAAAACGATCGATTTTATTCGTGATGGTGGTGGTGGTGGTGGTGGTGATCATCGATATCGATTTGCGTCATTAAACACGTCAAAGTAATTTCCTAGTTTTGAAAGATCTGTTCGTTGCAGAAAAGAAAAGGCAAAAAAGAAGCACAAATCTAACGTTCGTATATATTATATGTATTATTATTATTTCCTTTTCGAAAATTTATTCTTTCCTGCCAAATTTTAATATTTGTTTTTTGGATAATTCCAAATCGAACAAATATATTATTTTTTTCCATATTTCTTTTTTCACTCTTTTTTTTCTCTCTCTCTCTCTCTCTCTCTCTCTCTCTCTCTTTCATTCTCGAATATATTCGACGATATTCTGTAACGGTATAAAAAAGATTAGTTTTTTTATTCGCTCCATTTCGCAGATAGCTCGAGGGCTCATTCTCTCTCTCTCTCTCTCTCTCTCTCTCTCTCTCTCTCTCTCTCTCTCTCTCTCTCTTTCTCTCTCTCTCTCTTTCTTTGAAAAGCTCGTCAGAATATTCTACCTAACTGGATATTTTTTTTTTGTTCTTTTTCTTCCTCTCAACGATTTGACGCTTTTTAAAAAATTTTCCACACCACTTTTGATAATGCTTATTTACATATATATTTTAATGAATACGAAATAAAAGCTAGCTGCTGGTAGAACATTTTCAAGCCGTATGTTTCAAAATTAATATTTAAAACCGAGTTTTTCTAATAAAATTTCTTTTTTTTTCTTTTGTCTCTCTCTCTATCTATCTATCTATCTATCTATCTCTATCTCTCTTTCTTTTTAACCATGTTCACCGTTAAAATTATCTCGATCATCCGACTTTAAAAATGATTATTATTACTATTATTATTATTATTATCATCATCAAAAGATACAACACGAACTCGCGAGATGGGAAAAAAGAAAACAACCGTACAAAAATTAGATCTCTAATTCGATTCGACGATGGGGCAGCAGTGGGGGGGGTATAGGAGAAGGGAGAAGGGAAAAAAGGACGATCTGCTGTGTGCGAAACGATTTCATTAGGAGGGGAGGGGAGGAAAGAAAGAAAACAGAAAAAAGAAATGTGTGTTACAACGCGTCGCAATTAGCTCGCATTCGTAAAAGTTACGAGGTATGGTGGAAGCAGGCAGGCAGGCAGGCAGGCAGGCAGGCAACCTCAGGGAAACTGGAAACTCGTTTGAAACTACATCGAACGGCCTCCTCGGTATGGGGGGATAGCCATACCATTCTAATGTTGTACCTACTAACAGAAATTTTACGGAGCTAGCAGCGTCATTGCGCCGAACGATAATGACGAAATTTCAGTCATTATAGTTTTACGCGAATTCGCAGAAGTACTAAAGTGTGCCAGGTATCTCAACGATGGCATCTCACCTCTTTCTACATTTCTTTTTGTTTTTTTCTCATTCTCTTTATTACTGGCCCTTTTTACACCTCTATGCGTCAGTAGGAAAGCATGCGACCAGTTACTTTAATACCCAACAACATTTGCTACCGGGTCGAAAAACATTTTCTTTTCCTTTTTAAAATATCTTTCCATATCTTTTAGATTTTGTTAATGCACTGTTGCGTTGAAAACAGGTCTAATGTAAAAGTATTCTTTAGAATAATAGTGATGCTCATCGATAGATAAATATAACTAGTTTTATCAATGATGAGTCTGCATATTATTTCACTTTTTTCTCTTCATTTACTTTCAATTTTCTTCTATCTCTCATGGAAGATTCATAAAACGTATAATAAACGTGTATCAATCGAACGATGTGTATCTCTCCCTATTAAATAAAGATAGAATAAGAGAGAGAGAAAGAAATAAAGGGAAAGAAAAGAATTGAAAAGAAATCCGATTGGAAAGTTATTCGACTAATGCACGGTCCTGACCTCTTACAATCTTCCATCTCGCAAAAGCCAGATTGAGAAAAAAAGGAAAAAGGATATATAATCCGAGTCCGAAGGCGAAGCCGTCTATTATTTTGCGACGTTTTGCCAGGCAGATAAATCTCTTACGAGAAAACGTACCGGTTAATGCGATCGGCCAAGGGAATTTTTACAAACGGGTCATACAACACGGAAGCGGGGCCTGTGCGTTGCAACAAGAGGGAAAGAGATAGAGAGAGAGACACAGTCATGCGGATCGGTGATAGTGACTCACCGGTCTCACACGTACATACTCATATATATATGTATATGTATATTGTATATATATAATATACGTATTTACAGTGATCATGCGTGCGTGTTTCATACGAGAGGAGCCCTAGGAGTTCTTTTTTTTTTTCATTTTCAAATCCTGATATTGCACATTTTCAAGATATGTATATATGTGTGTGTTATATTTCTAAGATAATTATTGAAATCATTTTTCTTTTTCTATTTCTACTTCTACTTCTACTTCTACTTTGTTCGTTTTCGAAATTTTCTTAACCAAGTAGCAGAAGATTAATCTTCTCAAAGTAAAACGATAAATGGCAAACGATACTTCGATTAAGATGATTTCTCTTCCCGATAGATAACGCCGAAGTTGAGCATTTACGAATAACGGTGATCTCTCTCTCTCTCTCTCTCTATTTCTTTCTTTCTCTTTCTTTTTTTCTCAAAAATCGAAGGAGTGGTGGCAAGGAAGTAATAGAAAGTATGATCAGAAATTATTGGAAAAAGCGATGCGATGAATGAGATATAGGATAAAGGAAGAAATACGAAAAGTTTCCCATCCCCCCCCCCTTCCAAACCTCGACTAAAAATAATATGATCCATCTTTTATGAAATCTAGGAATCTTGCTTATACGGTAAATCTATCATACGATCCTGTCAATGTATATTATATTAAAATATCTCGGCCGTTTGATTATTATTTTGTTCTTTTTATTATTATTATTATTATTATGACGGAGCGGAGAAAGATAATAGCAATATTTCTACGTAAACAGCTGCTGTCAAAAAATCCTTGTTCTTTCTATACAACACACGCACAAAATCCTTTGGTGTATTGCTTCATATCTAACTATAAGTATAATACAATGGGGGATTCGCGACACCCCATTGTTCACTTATGGTCAAAGTATCTCTTTCTCTTTCTTTATTTCTTTCTTCTTCTTCCCTTTTTTGTATATCTCTCTTTTACCGTAGCAAGAACTAGTTCTTTCTCAGTCTCTTTCAAGGATTAAAAGGAGTCGAGAACACGGAGAATAAAGGACAAAGGCTCTTCTTCTACGAATTCGCAAGATCGTGCTTCTTCGTGGTCGTCTAACAGCAGCCGAAGAAAATTACGATACAATATGGGAGAGCTGTATTCAATTTAGGAAAATATTTAAAAAGTTTTTCTCGCGATCGGAAAGAAGGAAAAAATTCCACCACCACCATCACTTGTTAATAAGAAAGATTATTAAAAATTTCTTGATCATACTTCATATAGTATACCATCTCGTTCTAATAATAATCATCCTTCGTTCGATTCATTTGTTCGAATAACGAAGTATTTTATTTAAAATAAAAAATACAATATATATATAATTGTGCTCATAATTATGAAGGTGGTCTAACAATAAGTTAAAATTAAAAAAAAAAAATGAGTTTATCAATTATTTCACATCACATTATTTTAAACTAAATTAATTCAATGTAATTTTCTCAAATAGTGTTTGTTATTTCAATATTATATAGACACATTCCATTTAGTGTTCAAATGTAATCCTTTAAATATTTCGTAATAAGAGATATATGATGACTTATGTTAGACCACTTTCATAATTATGGGCACAAATTATCTCTCTCGAAATAAATAATATCTTTTTTTCTAATTCCTACACTAATGGAAATATTTCTAACGTTTATTAGATGTTACTGATTAAAATAAATAAAAGATAAAAATATCTCGATCTTATAAATCATTGTTATAATTGTGAGAAATGTATATGCGTCAGATTATTTCATATAAAGAGATAGAAATTCGTTGATAGAAAATTTCGCGGTCACTGGAATGTGGTTCTTTCGGATTCCAGGAAAGACGAAATGCGTGAAATTTGTTCGCGGATTTAGGAAAAAGATAATAATGAAATCGCAATGGGTAGAAAGCGTTTTGATGAGTCAACGAGTTAATAATCTACGGCGTTGGATATCGTGCATCATCTTTCGTCGAATTAGCATGTTCGGAAGAAGAATATATGTTTCTATCCGTGTTAAATATTTCATTATTTCATTTCAACGATTAATTAACAAAATTCTAACGATTTTTCTTTATAAGATAGGAATTCATTTATAAAATAATTCGATTTTTTCTTGCATAATAACGACGAGAGCGTTGATTGATTTTTTTTCTTTGAAATATTTCTGTAAACTTCTCTGTGCTGTGTGCTTGTCAACAAAACGTTTCTCTCTTGGGAAGCACATGTTCGAAAAGAGGAAAGTTAGTCACCTGTCGGGTAACAAGAATCTGCTAGCGAACTGATCGAACAACCTGCGGTTTTCTCCGTAGTGCGCGGTGGTTGGTTGGGTAACGCCTATCTCGAATCACCTTCGATATATACAAATGCGTGGCATAACTTAGAAACATTGATCTTTGGTGCGATAAAATGTAGCAAAAGGGCGTAACGTGCGGTCATGGGTAGGCCAAGAAATTTTTACTTATGGTCTCTTCCTGCATCTACTCGGCGGCGGTCGTCTTTTATATTAATAATAATAATAATTATTATTATTATTATTATTATTATTAAAACTTTTATTTTATTTACTTAAACCTAGCTAGATCACCTTTCGACGATATCAAATACGTTATCTCGTAAAAATCGTAAAAGTGGGGGAGGGGGGGGTGGTTAACTTAATTAGTTGAGTCTATCTCTATTTATTTGACAAATATAAAAATTCTATGAACAATTTTCTTCTTGCTACCAAGTTTCGTAGAAAAAAAAAAAAAGCACACACGTACACACAAAGTTAAACACATCGACGTCTAATTTTCATGAAATAGCATGACTCTACTTTTAATTAATTCGACTCCTCGATGAGCTGCTTACTCGTTGAGTATATACAGGTGTATATCTTTCTCTTACTTTAGAAACACGTCGACGTTTTATCAGACTCTTTGTGTTTTTTTTCTTTTTTCTTTTATTTTTTTATTTAACTCGATGAAATACTTAGGGGGTTGTGGTTCTCGTTTCGTTTTCGGTCGTTTCAAGAAGGAAAGATAAAAGGGGATGAAAGAAGAAGGGTAACTTTTCGAGTATATACGAGTATAACGTGCTACCGAGCAATTTACAAATTTACTTACAACTCTAGTTCGTTCTTTTGGAAAAGTAAACGCGGTAACGATTTTACTATGACGTAAAATCGACACGATATCGTTACGATCGTCGTTTCTAATCCACTAAACCGCAATACACCATTCGACAACGTATTACACAGTTCTGTGATCTTTTTCTCATCGAATATCAACACCACTCCCTGCCCGCCCCCATAACACTCCTATGCGAAAATGTACATTAAATCAAATCGTATACAGATAATTCTTATCGTAC
Organism: Polistes canadensis; assembly: GCF_001313835.1. NCBI lineage: Eukaryota > Metazoa > Arthropoda > Insecta > Hymenoptera > Vespidae > Polistes > Polistes canadensis. Next base: position 987,375 of record NW_014569583.1, read on the forward strand.
CCCCCCCCCCTCGTATACTTTTTGTTTCTGCGTCAAACATGCCTATGAAAATTCCCGCTTTAATTTAAAGCGGAAATTTGAAAAAGGGAATTTCAAAAGAGAACATCAGAGAGAAGGAGGATGAGGAGGATGAGGAGAATCAACGAGCACTCGTAATCGAAGCGTGTATTTCCTTCGCAGGACGTCGTTGACGAGGCATGAACCTTTAACGAGAACCCCATTGACTCCCTCAACGACAAAAAAAAAAAACAACACTAAAAAAGAGCTTTGGTAGTGTAACATCCCCCTTTTCGCAAAAAACGTTCCTTCGAAAAGTTAGGGCTTTTCGTCGAAATTCTCATTCCGAAGTAACCCGACAAAGAGAGAAAAAGAGAAAGAAAGAAAGAGATAGATAGATAAAGATAGAGAGAGAGAGAGAGAGAGAGAGACCTCTTTGCATTATTCTTATGTATATATACATACATACAATAAAATACGTATTTGCACGCATATGGGCATATCCAGCAACAAACGTGCATAGATTCAACGTTTATGGAAATGTGTGTAAGACCAACCGGTGCAACCATACCTGCCACCACCACAAACTCTTTCTTATTTTCTCCCTCTCCGTCTTCCCCCTCTCTCTTTCTCTCTTTCATCTCGTTGTATATATCTCTCCCTTTCGTTCACACACGCGGCCTCCTCGTGCACACACGTGTGTCACATCGCACGTGCGTCGTGTGCGTGCGAACGAACGAACGAACGAACGAGCGAGCAAGCGAACACTTGGTCGTCGTATGGGGGTAGGGAGAAGAGTGAGGCCTGTTGAGAAGAGAAGAAGTAGTGGGGGGTGAAGTAGCATTGGAGTAGGGAGGGACGTGCCTACGATTCCACTCGGCCTTTCGTGTTGTGAGTGAGTGAGTGAAAAGCAGTCAGTCAGTCAGTCAGTCAGTCAAGCAAGCAAGCAAGCAACCAGCCAACCAACCAACCAATCGGACGCGCGCGCGCACGGTGTGTGTCGCGGCTTTATTTTGAGTAAAAAACGGAAAAGATATATTATATAGTTTGCATATAAACAAAAAACAAAGAAATAAACAAATAGAAGATAAGAAAGGTGGAAGGAAAGAAAAAAGAAAGAAGAGAGAAATGGATCGATTATGAATCGCTGTTGTTCAGCTTCTTCTTCTTATTCGTCCTTGATCTCGTAAAAAAGAAAAAAAAAAATAAGGATAAAATTTGTTATTTTGCCAATTATTTAGTAGTCTTTACGATCGCAACCTTTCACTGCCAATCGATACTGCCAAAGAACGAAGGATAGAGAGTGTATCCAATCTCGTTGTTCAAAAGGGATCGAATTTATACATACATACACATACATATATATATATATGTATATATATATCTTTCTCTTTATCTTTCTCTTTCTCTGTTCCACCGTCTCCCGCGATTATTGATCGAGATTCGGTGATTGAGGTTCAAGATTGGAAAGAGATATTAGATCGATAAAAATATAAAAAAAAAGAAAAAAAAAAAAGAAAAGAAGAAGAAAAGAAAAGGAAAAAAAGAAAAAAAGTAGCCATATCAAAGTTTCGGGCTCGTGTGACACACCGATGGACGTATCACATCAACATAGTGACGTGCCGTTGCTCGTGAGCGTTGAATTACGCTTGACCAGTGAAAAGGGATCCGAAAAATGCCTAGCCAGACTACTACAATTCTTCTCAAGTGCTCGATGGTTGACGTGCCGGCCCTTAATCACGTAAAATTAAAATCTCTTTACGGAGTGAGTATCCAATTAAATTTTCTACTGTGTTTTCTATTTATCTGTATTCATTCATTTTACACCATTTCTTTCATTTTTTTTTTCCTTTTGTTTTGTTTTGCTATGACGTCAATACAAATTGACAAAAAACGTTTCGAGTTTGGATTCGATAATAATTGAAACATACAATAGATCTTTAGATTTTAATCGATCGATCGTTATATTATATTGTATGCTATGCGTGTGTAAAACTTCGTTATTAGAATATCGTCCTCATTTAATGGTATAATTTTATCCTTTCTCTTTCAATGTCGTCGCAGCCAACATAAAGCAGAGAAAAATAAATGGATCGTATCCTACGGATTTCCCGTGTGTGTTCTCGCATTAGTGTTTTACTTTCGCGAGAGTTACATATTGTTTTACATGTATATATATATATATATCATATCTGTCCTCGTATATATCATGTGTTTGTGTGGATGTGTGAATGTGTACGCGTATGTGATTATTGGAAAAACATCAATCGATCTCTCTCATCCTTGAAATACTATTCGTCAGAATTGTATCTTCTTTCTCTTTCTTTCAATGTCGGATCAGGATTTGAGGAAAGACTTGTTTGTTTATATATATATATATATATACATCCACGAAAGAAAGGGAGTTAAGTGTGTATCAGGAAATAAACGTGTTCGATAAAGAAGGAAGAAAGAAATAAAGAAGTAAAGAAAGATAGCTGGACCGAACATAACGGTACACAAGACCATGTAAAAATTCTCTCGTCGAGTTTGTCATCATTCAACTATACTTACCCAACGGTTTTGTAAAAAGAGATGCTATATATATATATATGTACTACACCTTGTATATTATCACCTTCCTCGTTTATATTTTTTATCATATTTCTTCTCTTTCTTCTTTGGTTATACTCGTTGTTTTCCTTTACAACTTTTTTTAAATCGAAACATTACATTACTTCATTTCTCAAAGAAGAAAAATATTATCATCTTCCGCGTTTGGTGTTATAATGTTTTCATCCTTGTCAAGTTAATAGGAATAGATAGATACCTTAGGTTTTCCCCCCTTCTCTCTCCCCCCCCCACCCCTTTCTTCTCTTACGTTAGTCTCGCTTAGTTACTTGTTAATGCAAGAGTTTGACGTTGCGTAAGTCGGTGGCTAAACTTTCTCACGGAGTCCTACGAGTTTTTCTTTTAGTTTGATATACCAGTTATGTTAGTGGGACTACTACTCGTGAAGTCACGAACGCGTTCTTGGATGTTATACGTTGTGTTAGGTATGAGAAACATGACGAAGATGTGGAGTATCCCAGGTAAAGCGAGAACACGTTGCTTTTCTAAAGTGCAATTATTTTAATAAATCGTTGACTCATCTTAGTCATCATCATCATCATCATCATCATCATCGTTGTCGTCATTAAAAGAGTTAAGTAGAGCAAGCAAGCAAACGAGTAAGAAAGAAACGTGAAACGTGTTAAAAGAAAAAAAGGGAGAGTACTAAAGACGAAAAGTTACATAGACATTTCTACCTATACGTATCTTTACTTTTCTATGACCATGCTAAGCAGATATGACAGTACTTTACTCGACTATGCGCACAAACGTATTCCACACGTGCGCACGCGTGTCAGCAAGCCGAGGGAAAAAGTTATACGTTACGTATGTATATATCATCGAGTACGGACCGATCGTATACGGTACTATTTGGTATCGACGAAGGTGAACAATAGAGACTTCTCGTCGTGCTGTTAAGAACCGTATGAAGCTTTATCCTAGAAAAGTGACGAGCTCATTGTTCCGTTCGTAGAAGGTAATGGAATAGATAGATATATATATATGCATTAGAATCGATGGAAATAGGAAAACAATGTGTTAAGAAAAATAATCATCTTTTTTCTACGATAAACTTTCAACAGATATATATATATACACATTGTATGAGTTTAAAAAGAGAGGGAGAGTAAATATAATGATCTTAACTGTAAGCTAATGATGATAGGTTACCGTCCTGGTATATCTTTATGAGCGTAACCGTAAAAAGAAAAAAAGGCGTGGAATAATAATGCAATAATAAGGGGGAAGAAGAAGAAGGATCGTTTAAAGGAAAGCCGACGCGTTAAACGGCGGAGATACGGAAAATCTTTGAACAGCTGATCGCAAAGTTATCATCATGCAAAACCAAGCAGCGTGATGTTTGGCGTGGGCCGCCGACGGCATGCTCCTGGCATTTAAATCTCAAGATAACGTTTTTACACGACTTATACTATACTATATTATACTATACTATATTACGTTTTTCAGAATTATCTCGAATAGTTTTCTCGATCTTCTTCGTGATATTTAATATCGTCTTCTTCTTCTTATCTTTACAAAAGATCGTTTTAAATCGTTATTTAAAAGCGTCATTAAATTGCGATCGTCGTAATCTACGTACGTAACCTTCGCATGGCTTGTACTATTTCGCACCAGTGCGTAACTCAACGAGAATACTCGTAAGGTAAATTACAGTGCTATTAGGATAGGAGAAGAAGAAAAAGAAGAAGTAAAACGTGTATGTGTGTTTTATCCCGTACGATATAACGAAACATCATCGTGGCCTTGAAGAAAAAAAAAAAACGGGAAGAGGAAACATATAACACGGTTATATTATCGTTAAGTCGAATACACGAACGTAACGTTACAACGAGTCCGAAGATTTGAAACGAGTTGGAAATAGTCTCGTGTGTCCTTCGGAATATCAGTTTTACACAAGGTTTTCATAAATAAAAAAAAAAGTACGAAATTATTTCGTCGATTTTCTTTTTTCCTTCAAAAGTAACAAAATTCCGACATTCCTTCTCTTTTTTTTTGTGATATTAACGAAATGTATGGTGTAACCATTGAAAAATATATTTAACTTTATATAAAAATATACACGGAAATTTTACTATTCCAAAAGGAACAAAAAATTTAAAGTAGTTTTTGTGTAAAAATGTCATGATATTTATTATCACAATAAACGTTATCTAATAATAACACAAATCATCACCAACAGCAACGATTATCTCTGAGTCGAATTTAATCGGCATCGATAAGAAAAAGTAGGATATCTTCACGTTATCATCATAATCGTTGTAGTCGTTCGAACAACGCGTTTCTTTCAACGAGTAAGCCCTAGAAAACGACACTTTTAAGACTCAGCAGTAGGTTCGTGCATCGTACTCCCGTTGCATCGTTCGTTCGTATTCTAAAAATAAAAAGGGGGTGCAGTAACCCGTGGATTTCAGAGTTGGTAAGTTAGAAAAGTAGAGGGAGGGAGAGGGAGGGGTCGGAGGGAGAGCTCTAAAAAAAGAAGAGAAAGAAAGAAGAAACACAACGAGAGAAAGGAAAAGAGGGTCCTTCGAAGAAGAACCAACGAAAAAATTCGACGCTCTAGGAGAGTAGTGAGATACACGCACACGCACATTCATATACGTGTGGGTAAATGTCGTCTCTCTATCTTTTACACTCTTCTGTTCTCCCATTTTTTATTCCTCTCCTTCTTTCTCTCTTTCTCCCTTCCACTAGACGGATGCAACCACGTATGATTTCTCTCTTTCTCTCTGTTTTCGTTACACTCGTTTACATGCTGTGTGTATGGGTGTTAGCGAGAAAAGCGCGTGTGCATCACCGGGGACACCCCCTCCCTTCTTTCTTTCGAGATTCAACGCGTCGTTTCGAGTAAGATTAAATGGATCGACGTTGGAAAATGTGTCTGTCTGTCTGTCTGTCTGCTGTTGTTGCTGCAGTTGCTGTTGCAGTTGCTGCCTCTCTTTTTCTTTTTCTTTTTCTTCTTCTTCTTCTTCTGAGATGTCTCTCTGTGCGTAGATACGTACGAGTTCTTTTCTACGATATATCACGAAGAAGGAAGTCTTTGTAGGTCTCTTATTCGAGTGATCTCTTTTCTCTCTCTCTCTTTCTCTCTTTCTCTTTCTCGTTTATCTGGCCCTCTTTTCCCTCTTTCGGTGGAATCGATAAAATACTTTTCGGAGAAGTTACTTCGGTCGGTTACTCGATATATTTCTTCTTTTACATCTTTTACATATTTTTTCTTGTCTTTCTTTTTCTTCTTATTCTCGTTCCTTCTTTTAGATAAAACGTTCTACTTTATTTATTTTTTTTATTTTTTTTTTTTATTTTTTCCTTCATCCCTGTACTTTTTATATTCTTTGTTTTTTCCCCCGTATCTTAATTTTCAAACAGAAAAATAATATAATTATTTCGTTTAACGCACAACATACGCGAACGAATTATATTTGTACTTTGTTTCTTTTTTCTTTTTATTTCCCGAACAAACTTCGAAAACACGTTCGATATAATATAGACGTGATATTACGCGTGTACTATCATCCATCCAAATCTTACCGTGTATTAACCCTCAGCTAATAGAAAGGTTCAACAGTGGAGGAGAAGGAGGAGGAGGAAACGGCATCGAGGTAAGAGAAACAGGGGGGGGGAACAAAATTCGATCCCATTTCTTTTTGAAAAGCAACGAACGGGGAAGATGAAGGAGAAGAAAAAGAGATAAAAGAGAGAAGAGGAGAGAAGGCCGTTCGAGGAGATGATGGGGGGTGGGAGGGGGAAGGTGTGGTGGTGAGCGGGCGGGGAGGGTTGGGCCGATGGCCCCGTCGTCGTCGTCCTTTTCGTTGCTACGAAAGAACCGTCGAAGGGATGGAGTAAGGGAACGATGAAAAGGGAAGGAGGGAGGGGCATGGCCATACCACCACCACCATCACTACCACCATCACCACTACACTGTCTCTCGTATAATACCGTTGGCTCGCCGAATACGTATACCAACCTCGAAGATTGGCCTCGGGATAGAAATTACGGCTCGGAGGCTGCTATCGAGCTGGTGGTATCGCTTTAATTCGATAACCTGTTTCCTTTTTATACGTCGATTCTTTGCCCTCTCTCTCTCTCTCTCTCTCTCTCTCTCTCTCTCTCTCTCTCTCTCTCTCTCTCTTTCTCAAAGAAGAAGAAGAAGAGTAGCAACAGCAACAACAACATGGCAAGCATCATCTCCTTGTTGCTGCTTCGGTTTTTTGTTACCGAGTCCCTCGTCTTGTACGTACTCGTGTCCATATACGTACGTAATAAGTACGTGTGTTGAGTGCGTGAATATATATATATATGTAAGTATGTATATATAAGTACCTGGTCGGTACCAGTAAGTGACCAGGTCGGTGGGCCTGTGGCCGTGAAAGTTCTGTTTCACTTATATGTTCACGGGCCAGCAGAGCCACGTCTTGTCTCAAGACAAGTTCGATATGTGATCGTTTCTCGATCTACCGATTTACTATTACTACCAACTAGACGAACGAAGTTGTTGTTGTTGGTTACTTAGAGAAATAGGAAGAGAGAAAGAGAGAAATTCGTCTAACGTACGTCGTCCTGTCATCATCCGTGTATCTCTCCTCTTCTCTCCATGGAAAGGGAGAAATTTTCGAAAGCGATGACGAGTGTCTTTTTTAGTTTCCCCGGAGAGAAAAGAACGTGGTTTGATGATGATACGAGAAAGTTTATTTTATCCACCCTCTTTTCGTTGTTATTTATTGTATTGGTATTTAATTTACGTTATTTGTTTTGATCTTTTGATAATTTTGGTTAAAAGATAATTATGTATTTTCATAAATCAAATATTAGTTTAATATATTCGTTCACAGTAAGTTTTATGATTTGTTATTAATAATCATGATAATATATTTATATTCATACGCCATATATTTCAATTATTTCGAATAATATCTGACCTCGGTTTAAAGTAAACGTTCTCCTCGAAGCATCTTTCAAATAAAAGGGGTGCGGTTTAAAAGTATGTCGCACAAGGGTCAAGGCCTTATATCTCTATCGATCAAGCAAGTAAATATCGAAAACGGAAATAAATTACGAATAGGTAGATTGTATTACCTCTCTCGGTTCAATTGGAAAAAAAGCAATCTGTTTCTGTTACATTAAATGTGAAAAAGATACTCTTCTAAAGGAAAAGATATGTTTTCTTTTATTTTCTTTTCTTCTTTTTTTTTCTTCTTTCATTTCTTTTCTTAAATAATAATAAAGTCGTAATGTTGAAATATCATTTTTTCAATAATATTAATCGAAAATTACGAGCTATAAATATATATAGTAATAAAATCAACTAAAACGAGATGTAAAAGACCGTAATTTTATTTATTACGTAAATTTTGTTGTAGACGTCGCAAAATATCTGCGAAGAGATAGGTTATGTATTATGTGTGCTATCTTTCTCTTACTCACATCGGACGCAATCGGAAAAAAAGCTTTTCGAAAGAGAGAGCTCTGTAACGTGTGGTTAGAGCTAAGAAATTTAATAGTCGTGTAAATAAATAAACAAAAACTGTCGCGTTTCGTTTAATTGTAAAAAAAAGTACGCGTTTTATTTATACATACTCGAAAGATTTGAGAAACGGTTAAAAACGACATAAAGTAAACGTACCACACACAACATACACACACACACACAACACACGACGTCATACGTATACATACATTCATACGCAAAACTATGCGATGAGAAAAGAATGATGAAAAACGACGTACGAGATAAGATACGGATTTGTTTCCATCTACTCTTTGTAAAAACGTGTTCATCATTATCTTTTTCTTTTTCTTTCTCTCCCCATTCGTATGAGATTAAAATATCTTTTTTTCTGACCTTCGAAAACGCGTGGACACGAACGTATAGTACACGTATGTTACAGACAATTCGTTTCTAAACTTTCACGTTGAAAAAAAAATTAAACATCTAAAATGTCTTTCAATTAACTGTTAGAGGTATTTAATTAATTCTCTATGCAAATTGACATATCCTCAATAATATTGCGCGTATAATTTTGACAACCAAATCATAGATTACATGTATTCGCTTTCTAGAAAGTGACACACAAGTAAGAAGACCCGATATGCTCGAAATGGTCGTTCGAAAATGTTAGACAAGCAAAAAAGCGTATAGAGACACACACGACTACTGGTGGATCAGCTTAAATATATTCGATCAATAATCGAAATAAGGTCAAGTCTCTTTCTCTTTTAAAACGATATAAAATATATATACAACTTCTTGCACTTTAAAAACCAAAAAGATAAAAAAAGAAATTAATCGCATTTTATTAAAAAAAAAAAAAAATTAAAAAATCCACACACACACATATATATACAAGAGATTCATTTAACAAAAATACAAAATTTATCAATCTTCTTCTCTAAGGATCGAATCTGCTCGATAAAAAAAATCTCTCCTCTGCTTACTCGAAAAAAAAAAAAAGAAAATAAGAAAAAAGAAAAACAAGAGGAAAAAAAACGAAAGAAGGATTATTTACTCGTCATAGTCAAATCATTCAAAAGTCACTGAAATCAACACTACACGACGTCTAATTTCTGTGATGCGTAAGTACTCGTAACACGAGCTCCTCGTATACGAGATATAGAAAGCTCTTCAAGTATTTCTTTTTCCATCCTTATTTTTTTCTTTCTCCCTTTCCTTCTTTCCTTCTTCCTTCCTTCCTTCCTTCTTTTTTAAAGATAGACGCGCTTGAACACGATCAAACCCTTTTACACTATTCCCTTTTCCTTCATATCGTACATACATACAAATACACACATGAACGCACACGCACAGATCCCCCCCCTCATCATCCCCTTTCTTCTCTGCACGTTTTCCATATTACCTCTCAAAGAGGATCCTTGCAACCCTTGTTCAACAACCCGCCACTCCTCTGATTCTCGTTTTCTCGTTTTCCCTTTTTTTATTCATGCTCGTTGTGTTCTTCTCTCCCGTCACCAATGCCGACGTTGTCGTTGTGTCGTTGTCGTCTTCTATTGTTGACCGATTCACGAAGAGAAAGAAAGAAATAAAAAAAAAAAAAGAAAAACAAAAAAAAGAATAGAAAAGAGAGAAAGAGAGGGACAAGTTTTCTAAGAGTGGAATAATATAGTAGAAGCAGCATTATCAGAGTTAAGTATACTGGTCTTCGGAGTTATTGCCTCAGGAGGGAATTATGGGAAAATATATATATCGATATATAAATATATATAGAATGACGGGAACTCGACATATCTCTAGATACCAAGAGACGAGTTTTCTTCTCTATACTTTTTTCATTTCTTCTTCTTCTTCTTATGCATTCTAGTGTACTATATAGGAGAATAGTACAACTTTTTTCTTTTGGAAATAGAAAAAGTAGGTTTATCCCCAACCCCCCATATCTGTGGATTTCTAACTGAAAATCTCTTCCCCGATTTTGTTTACTTTGTAAAACGTTATGATACCATATATAAATATATTTATATTAAAAAAAATAATAATAATAAAACGTATACGATTGTGTGTTAGATCGAAAATAAAAATCGTAAGTATCCTATTTCGTGGCAATGATTATTTTAAACGATGTTCTATTTTGTACAATTATTCGTAATTGTACAAATAAAAAAACAAAAATAATAAAAATAAAAACTCTTGTGTGCGTTCTTTTGATCATCCTCGAATGATCGAGAAAATTATCGATAGATCGTGATCCACAATACGTTTCTTATTTCTTTCTTAAAAGAAATTGTACCTTTTTCAGCTGTATTAGAAGAATGGTCACTAATAATGTTCTTTTTTTCTTTTTTTTCTTCCTTTGATCGATGATCAACAAACTAATTGGTTATTCGTGAAAACGTCGAGACGAGATTAGAGAAAATCATTGTACATAAGTAGTTAACTAAGCGGACACGTTTGTTAAGGTCTATGGTAAAAGGTGGCTGGATGGGTTGGTGATGGTGGTGGTTGGTTCATTGGTTCTTCACAACCGGCTGCTGCTATTACTCGTTCGAGGATGTAGCTGGCTGCGCATCAGAAACTTTTACCAACTTTCAGGGAAACGCGTAATTGCTTAGCGAGAGAGCGAGTGCAAATCGATTTCGACTTTTTTTTATTGTTTTTTTTCCATACATCTTGCACATTTTTATCGGTAAATATAATATAATACAAGACACATCCGGTTGAAGAATTACTATCGTTTGTAAATGGTACAAAAATCGTCATTAGTTTCGGTATTATTCATTTGTTAAGAAACTTTTTAAAAAAAAAGATTTCAATGTATTAAAAATAATCCCATTAACGACGAGACGATAATGATGACGATGATGATGATGATGATGATGATGATTGATTGATAAAAAAGTAGGGATATTTTACTTTTTTTGTTTTTTTTTTTTGCGACAAGTAAATTATTGAATGAATACTTTTGAAAAAGCGAGTCAAGCACGTTAGTATTAGAACATTAATTGATAATGTGCCTTGCGATAAACAGTGGTTAAAGTCGACACGCGTTCCTCGTGAACGATGTGATGGTGCGTTCTCGCTGGTAAGACAATTGACAACTGGCCTAGATTCGAAAAATGACGATACTCTATGATGCCTCTTCTTTTATTACTTTTTCCAAGTCGGTTATTAGTCGCGACATTATTCGCGATAAGTTATCATTTGTTCTTACGATATAAATAATTAAGTATTAGAGAAATTAATTCGGTGCCAATATATTAACGAATTTATTTTATAGAAATCAATGCGGGGTTATTTTTATTTTTGTCAAAACGATTCGTCAGTTGCTTAAAATATAGATCAAAGTCATTGAAAATAATTGATGATATATATCAAAAAAGAGTAACAGACGTATGATTGTTTAAGAACTGAATGATGAAATTTGTTTCAACAAAAAAAAAAAAAAAAACACCGAATTAATCGCTACGCCTAATAAATATAGGTTTTCTTTTTTTTTTTATATATTATCTATAAAATTATTAATTGTGTATGTAATACGATATTAAAGCAAGTAAGTGTGTGTGTGTGCATTGCAGAGATATAAATTTGAATTCATTGCCTTAATGAAGTTGTGCCAGGACAATTATATAAACTCGAGGTAACAGGGGGTAGTTGTGTTGAAACAAATATTGTTCTACTTCATTGATAATCTATCTTTTTCTTTAAATAGCTCCCCACTATCTATCTATCTATCTATTTAATTCGTCAATGACAAAACTATCAAATAATTTGCAAAATATTTTTCCTTCGTATAATTCTAAAAATAATTGTAAAACTCGTTAGAGAGAAAATTGAGTCATAAGTTATATATATCTCGGAAGTGTAAAACGATCCTAGAATTATCTACTTATCCGTGAGACACTTGTCACCGGAGTTCTACGACCGACTTAATTCCCTACTAATCTGGCACCTTCCTCGTTTATAATACCTTATTATCTTCCTTTAAACGAATCGATTAAAGTCAAGATTATAATCATCATTTTTATTTGATTATCATTCTCGAAAGGACGATTATTCGATGTTTAAAATATTTTCGAGCATTGATGTCTTTTTTTTTTTTTTATATATATAAAATATCTTACTTTAAATCCCATAAAATGTCACATAAATACTATAAATACTTATAAATACTTATATACTATATAATACTATAAATACTTATAAATTAATTCTAATTAATACTTATAAATTAATAAATACTTATAAATATAATAAAATAATTATATAATACTATAAATACTTATAAATTATCTTCATGATCATTATCAAGAACTTATACAATCGTATCTTGAGGTAGAAAAATCAATCGAATAATTCTTCCAAAGACTTTTTAAACGTTTCGACGAGTTGTCGGGGAGGGGGAGTGGGGGGCCCGGTGGGAGGAAATACACAAAAATAAAATAAAAAAAAGTTAAATACCCTTTTTCGCTCGTGGGAGACTGCAACCTTGTTCTCGAGTAAGAAAATAAAAATAATAAGAAGGAACCGATAAAAAGTAACTGAGGACGACGAAGGTGCCGAGTGAGAAGGGCAAAATAGCCCAGCAGCAGCAGCAGCAGCAGCTGCTGTCCTCCTAAACCCTATTCTTTGTGTGCTCCTACAGGTTGGCAGGTGTCAGAACGAGATACATCTGCTAAGTTGCACGCATATCCTGCGACCGTGTTTTTCGAAGGGACCAAAAACAGGGCCCAATTTCTCTACGTTATAAATTCGCGTTGGATCGTCGTCCTCGCACTTTTTAAAACGTGATTTCACATATACACGCGATGCAGAATCAAAATCCGATCACCTGCTATCAGAACTTGCCAGGTGTTCCGATATATATATATGGGGAAAGAAATAAAAATCAAATCAAAGTAATCAAAAAAAAATAAAAACAAAAAAAAAAAAAGAAGAAGCAAACGAAATTGGGAATAAAAAAAAGAAAATGAAATGCTAAATTTCCAGAAGAAAATTAAGTTCTCTTCCCTTCCTTGAGCGAAATAATAATGATAGGTTTTGAAATTCGACAGTGGTGGGTGTTTCGTTTTCCTTTTATATTATTTTCTCTCTCTTTCTCTCTCTCTTTCTTTCTTCCTTTCTTTCTTTCTTTCTTTCTTTCTTTCTTTATCCTCATCAATTTGTGGAGCACTTCTTTTTCTACTTCCTGTTTTTATTATTATTTTTTTTTGTAGTTCTTTATCCGGCTGGACCCTTGGCTCGCTTCTTTGTTCAGTAACATCTGTTCAAACCTCTTCAGGACTCTTCCAACACCCTCATGTATTAGTTTCTCTTGAATTTTCCAAGCCGAAAATTTTGAAAGTTTTCAATATCTTCTTTCTTGCATGGGGAATAAGGGTTTACCTTACTCTAGTTTCAATTTTATCTCTAAAGAAATTTACCGAAACACGTGTTCCAGTTTTAGAAGAAGGATAGGTAGGATGGTTGGGATGATGCACCGGGGATGTTCAAGGATTCGTAAAGATTTATTTTTTCTTTTACTCGATGAAACTCGATACGATTTTAAGCCGAAACCCCATTCATATTTCTTTCGAAAACGCAAGTACAACTTGAAACAATATTTGACGTTGATCGTTCCAACGATTTTTTTCTTCTTCTCATTTATGTGTGTTAGTCTTCTTATAAAACGACAAGAAGAAGAAAAGTATCATTTCGACGAGAATATAAAACGGTTCAATTTGATGACTTTGAGGAGAGGGGAAAAGAAAAAACAAAAAAGTTGAAAGTTTCAAGCTAGCGCATTCGTGATCAGCGCATAGCGCAGCACACTTTTAACTTGTGTTTCTTCTTGCAAAAGTTAACGGGAACAACCTTGTAGTTTACACAAACGTAGGCTAATAGCACCGAATCACGTGTTCGGTTTGACCTAAAAATGATATACAACGTGACTTATGCGCGCATATTTCATTATTTCCTCAATAATTAAGACACAAACACCGTTGTTTGTTAAAACTCGAAGAAAGAGGAAAGAAGAAAAAGAAAAAGAGAAAGGAGTAGGGAGAGTAAGTATTTATTTTTTTTTTAATTAAAGAAGTAATCGTGAGTCAGTTCTTAGACAATGGCTCGTGAAAGTGATCTACAAGGTCCGTAGGGGCATGAACATCGATTGGTGATCATTAAAAGGGAGCCCATGGCTTTCTTTTCGTCGCTATTATTCTTTCACGACTCCCATTGTCTCGTTGACTGTCCTAACGGAGTTTCTTCGTAAACGCTCCTTTATTCGAAACACTTCGATCTCGTTGAGATACTTGGCACGTTATTATCGACTACTATCATAGTTTATATATCTTTCACAATATCTACTTTAAAAAAAAATATATATATATATATATATTATTATTATTAGTATTGTGACACATTAAGCAATGTGGGGAAAACGGTTTCGTTCGTGATACACTTCCAATGTAACACATTTGATTTGCGTGGAAAATGTAGGTACGTTGACCTAACATTTAACGGAACGAGAAATGAACGGCCCGAACGATTTGACATTGACAATGGATCAGTTCGTAGAATGACCCTGCGTCAGGACATTGCCCTATGTTTCCGGACACACATGTGTATGTGTGTGTGTGTGTGTGTCTTTCTTCCAAATTAAACTACGCGCGTGGACAATGAGTTGGCAAAGATTTTTTTTTATGTAGATTTGTTAATTCTTATTTTGATATGCATCATTTCCTTATTCATATATATATGTAATCATCATCCGTTTGTTATCTTCTAAGAATAGGGTATCCTATTTTCTCTTTTTATTCGCTCGTAAAAGTATAAGATCACTTAAAAGAAAATATATATTATAGATAAAGATTTATTCATTTGCATCGTTGGTACAGTACAGTATCAGCTTTTCTTCTTCTTCTTCTTCTTATTTTCATCGTGAAATCTCCCACACATTCATGAACTCTAACTCACGACTTAAACAAGACGATCATTAATTAGTTGAACATTGTTTAGAAACATGCACCAACAGATCGGCTGTCGCACGGCTCATTTGTACCACTTGCTTTTTCGCGTTATTTATCGCGTGAAAGTATATTATTTCGATTTGATCTTTGTCCCAATTTTTTTTACTCGAAGATCATTCACGTATACTTTGCACGATCATTAAGGAAAACAAATATGAGTAATAAGAAAATGAATAGTATATATAACGTTTTATAAAAAGAAAAGGAAGAACATCGTTATCGATAAGAGTATAATAAAATCCATATGGTTGTATTAATTCAAAAAATTTCGTAATTGAAAATTTAAAAACTCTCGAATCTCGGAAAAAAATGAACGAATTTTATTAGACTACTGTTTTTCGTTAAAGACCAAAATTGTCAAGATTCACATGATATCTTGGTCCCTATATCCGAAATATTAATGTATAAAAACAAACCGAAATATTCAGTCTTTAAACGATATATTTGAAGTATGTGTTAACCATGTTCATCATGTGAATCTTGACATTCTCCAATTTCGGTCTTTGAACGACGTATTTGAGATATATATTGACCATGTATGTCAATTATGTGAATTTTTACATTTTCCAATTTTCTTGGTCTTCACGATAACATATATATATAATAAAAATGAAAATGAACGAGTCCATATTTCATAAATTTCAGAGTCCCGGAACGCTGCACAAAGATGTCAGCGGTGCTGGTACCAAGGTTAGTGGAAAGACGGTCGGAGGTGTTGGCACGGCAACCCTCACCACG
This sequence comes from Polistes canadensis, assembly GCF_001313835.1. NCBI lineage: Eukaryota > Metazoa > Arthropoda > Insecta > Hymenoptera > Vespidae > Polistes > Polistes canadensis. The sequence continues at coordinate 1,003,176 of NW_014569583.1, forward strand.
CTCTCATCCATTAATAATACATCCAATGCCACTCGAAACAAGAACAATCCAGTACCACACGAGGTAAGAAACTATAGACTAGAGAATTTTGTAAGAAACCCCAAAGGCGATTGTATTCAAACCCCGATCCGCGATACATCATTCCTCGGACAAGAAAGCTGCCTGCTTGCTTGCTTACCTGCCTGCCTGCTGGCTGGCTGGCTGGTTGGCCACGTATTCTGATAAGAGACTTTCGATAATTAACCGGTTCTTTCTTCGTGTTAATTTATCACCGACGCAATACTTATTCGGTTACCATGATGCATCAGAACGAGGTCGGACTATCGGTTCCCCTTCTTTCTTTTCTTTTTTTTTTTCTTTTTTAATTATTTATCTATCTAAACTATTCGATCGGATGATGATATAAATGTATATATATGTACGTGCTAATTGCGTCAGAATTTTTGGCTAATACATTTTTGTCCCGCCCCCCCCTCCTCCCTGTAATCGAAATATTAGGGTGAATCAAAAGTTCGTGCGTGTTTTTTCTTTTTTTCTAAATTAATCTTTCACTCTTGCATATATAAAATAATTGTATTGACTTAAAAAAAATAATTGCACCATCTGAAAGAACACTTAATATTAAAACGGAATCATTTCGATCGATTAAAGGATGATATGGTGTATTTATTTTTGAAGTTCTCACGCTTTTTTCTTTTTTTTTTCGTTTTGTTTTAATCTATCCTTTTGAATAATCACTACATAAAGCATTAGTTTCGTACCACGCTATGACTCATCGGGGAAGAAGGAAACAAAGATAAAGAAAGAGGAACAAAGTGTCCCAAAAAAGAATAAAAAAAAAAAAAGAAGCAATTTCGTCCTTCGAACTCGTCCAGCCATAAATATTCGCGATATATATCCACGTATATATTTCTTTTCCCTGACAAATCCGTTCATCCCAATAATTACTTCTTCCTCGCTGGTTATGACCTCGAGCACGCGGCTATGGTTTCTCAATAATAAAAAAAAAAAAAGTAAAAAAGGGTGAGTATAAAAAAAGAAAGAGAGAGAAAGAGCTGGGATCACGTCGAGTCACCACGTCATTACGATTTGTCTCTGTAATATCTTTCTCTCTATCTATCTATCTATCTATCTATCTGTCTCTTTCTCTCTCTCTCTTTCTCTCTCTCTCTCTCTCTCTCTCTCTCTCTCTCTCTCTCTCTCTCTCTCTCTCTCTCTTTCCTTCTTTCTTTTCTCAAAGTTATTATGCGGCAGGGACGATCGAATTTCGTTATATGCTCGACCCCGTGGTCGTTGCATAACTATACTCAGCGAGCCTTTTTGCAACGTGCAATTTTCAGGCATCACCTGGTACGTACCTACGTACGTGGGACAACACATATAAATTCACGTGAACTCAACCTCATATATACATATATACGAACCCGGCACATGAGAGGGGGGCGGGGACGGGGACGGGGACGCGTAAACATATATAGAAATATACAGAAGCACAAGCCTTTGCCCACAACGGCGGCATATTATTGCAGTTACCCTCTACATATGTATTACGTGGGTAAATATTCATCCATACCGTATTATAGCTGGCAAAAGAGAGTCCGGGGGCAACGTATACTACTACTACACAACACCCGACTTAAACTCATACGTGCGGTTTTATCGGACTTCTCTCTGAACTAATTCATACGTGAATTTAGAAAGTTTCTTTGTGGGATTTGAACCTAATTGTTGCAACTTGCGCAACCAACAGAATAACCGTCCGTCCCGTTCCGTTCTGTTCTGTTCTGTTCTGTTCTGTTCCGCGAAAGTCCCGCCGCCCCTTCACACCCTCTTGCTCCTATGTCGTGGTGGTAACTTACTTTCTGCTCCTTTTGTTTCAACTTATTCTTCGTGCTTATATTTCTATTATCATCATCATAGTACTTATAATAACGTAACAATAACAATGATATAGAAAATTCTTTTGTTAACAACAACTGCAGTAGCTGCAGCAGCAGCAGCAGCGTTGCATTGCGTTGCATTGCGTTACACATTTTATAACTAATGTATAAGTAAGTATTAGAAGCTTTAACGTTAGTTATCTCTAAAGTGTCATCATTTTGTTTAGTTATTTTAAGATTTGACAAGGAAGGAGAACCATTATTCGTTGAAGATAGGAAATATAACCGGTACGATTATGTTCTATATACTACTTCTGTATACTTTCTGAACGTTAATTGTTATCGCTTATATATTTACAGTGTGATGTAGATAAGAAAAAGAACAGAAATGGGTCGATTGTCTTTCAACTCCTAAACGATTTATATCTTTCGACATTGTCGATTACAATTTTTAATCTCAAATCTTTTTTTTTTCTTCTTTTTTTTTTTTTTAAAAGTTTAGATCCTTAGTTTTGATATCACGCAATGAGAGATGATTTTTCTATAAACTTTTTGAAATTTATAGAAAAAAAAAACATAATTTTACAAGTAATTCTATTAGATTTCAAGAATAAGGTAAATATATTCGTTTGTTTGATAAAAAATACGAGCAATAAAAAATATAAACAAAAAAATCAGTCATATTCGATAAAAATAATACAGATTAAAATACGATCATAAGGTACCTAAATAAATTGGAATGCTTTCTAAACGTGATTATTTTATCCGGAAAAAAAAAAAAACATAAAAATTCATCATTTCCGTTGGTTTTGAATTCCTCTGAAACTCGATCGTGACTCATAGAAACGATGTCTCTCGTTAGAATTTCTTCGAAGTATTTCGAAGGAACGATGATAAGATTACTATGACGATCCAGAAATAATGATTTTGTGCGAGTTACTAAACGAAAAAATGGTTTCTACAATATAATATCGTTGTCGTCATAATCGTCGTCTCCTTGAAACGTCGTGATCGATCGGACATACGATTCCCTTTTGTTCATTCCATGATTCTTAACTCATGGAGAAAGATATAGCAACAAGAAGTTACGCTTACGTAAACTTTTAACAATGATATTCGCGCGTTCTTACACGCTCGTCACATTACGCTTATAGTAAGTGTGTTAGTGTGTATCCTGCTTGGTTTTCTGGCCGCAAGAAAAACTCCACGCGATCTGACGCGAATAATTCCTCGTTTCTTTTTAATCCTTTTTTTATTTGTTTTTTTTTTTTTTATTCCGATCTATCCGGATATTTCAAGGTTTATTGGCAAAACAAAAAGAGAGAAAACAAAAAACTCAAGGCGACATCTCTCCTTCTCTCTCTCTTAATTCTTAATTATTTATATAATTGTTTATATTAATTATTATCTTCGTCGTTTCGATTAACGAACATTAATAAATGATTACATTGGTTGGGGAGGTTTATTTCGGAAAGTAATTTCGAACAGTCATTTCAAATTTAGAGTCAATCGGTAGTTTTATTTTACCATTATTTAAAAACTTTTGATGAATCTTTTTCTAATAGATGTTATCATCAGAATGAAATTTTGATGAGCAACAATGTTGATATTTTTTTTGCATATTGGTCTGACGCATACATTTTTTTGTTCTCGTGTGCACTACGTTTAGTATTCTTAACACAATAAAAAAAAAGGAAGAAAAAAAAAAGCAAAATATAACGAAAATGCTTACTATCATTTTCCATTTCTGATGCAATATCAAAAGAAAATAATTTGACATCGAAACACAGGTCTCTCTTTCTCTCTTTGTTGTAAGAAAATGTAAAATGATTTTGAAATTCGAAGCAAGGTGAGGTTTGATGGTTTTCGGTAACGAAATTTATCAGCAAAAAAAAAGATAAAATAACTTTTCGAACATTTATGCAAAAAAAGAAATCAAAGGCGCACGATTTGCAGTTTACAAAATTTTCTATCCGTTTTCCTTTTTACAAACGTTTAACCAACGTTCATCGTCATTCAACGATTGTTTTCGACTGAACTGAGCTTTGAGTTTATTAAACTTCCTTTTCAAAATCCGATGCAACAACTCGTACTTCAATAACGATAAACGCATGGATCGATAATCGAGCTTGCTTATGTGTTATTAAACAAAACAAAAAAAAAAATGAAAAAGATCTCATTCCTGAGTCACGGGAAAAATTTTGTTTACATTTCGAAATAACTCTGCTTACTCAGAAAAGAAAAGAAAAGAAAAGAAGCGCAGAACTTGTATCTCGGTCAACAACGCGTGCATAAAAAAAAAAAAATCAAATTGTAAGATTCAACAATAGCGATTACGTTTATAATACTCGTATCTTCTTTTTTAATGTTCTTTATCACGAACGAATCGATTCGTTGTTATGGGATCATGTGTTGGCTCGAATGAATCTTAAATTTCGAATATTCTTTTTTCTTTTCTCTTTATCATTAGATCGAGTTACGATTATTAAAACTTTCGCGAGATATCGCATTAGGTGGAATTAAAGAGGAAAATTAATAGATAAACTTTTTATTTCTCGCAAATAAATTGCGAGTTATCTTTTTTTTTTTTTTTTCACGAGAAATCGTAATTGCTCGTGTACCCATAACACAAAAGAATAAGATAAGAGTATTAGAAGATTTTTGCGCAATCGAATATATCGTGTGATATCGTATCAATCTTTAGAAATGAAATAAAAAAAAATCAGAGAACACGGTCAATCAAATTAAATGGGATCGATAATGTGCGATTGAATTAATAATAAAAAAAATCAACAACAAGAACACTTTAATACAGAAGTTGAGATGATTCTTAATATCAATAACACGAGAGCACATAGGAAGATTCGAAATAAGAAAAAAAAAAAAAAGAAAAAAAGAAAAGAAATTAAATAAAAGAAGCAGGTAGAAGCTAGTTAGTATCGTTCACGTAGTTGTTGCATTTACCGCTTGCTTGGCAGCAGTATGACACTGTAACTCGATAGGTTGGCTTTGTATCTCGCATTTCGCGATAATATAAATACTCTACCTATGGGGGGTGGGTCGACGTTAACGATCCTACGTGAAAGAAACCTAATGCCCATGTTGTTCCGCTTTGTGATACTCTTCTAACTGTTAAAACAATCATTTCGATTCAACTTGTTCACCTCCTAACTTCTTCTCATCTTAATTATTCTTTGATATGATCAAATGATTTTACAAAAGAAAAAGAAAAAGAAGAAAAAAAAATGCGTACATTAATTCAAAGATATAATTATTATTTTTTTCGATCACGATACAGTAATATATTATAGTTCGAGATTAAATTGAATATAACTTAGGACTCGTTAACGATTTCAATTTTTATTGTTGTTGTTGTTGTGTTGTTATTATTATTTGTTTATTCGTTAGTTGTATTTTCATTTTTTTCTTCGAGATCTATGCCACGATTCGATCGAAGATCAAAGAGAGGTACTACTACATCGTGTTGGAACGTACGTACATAAAATATCCAAGCTTTCTTCAATAATTCCTTCAAAACGAAAGGTAAAAAGAGAGACGCCCGTTCGGCGTACTAGTAAGAAGTAACTAGACGAACGTCGAGCTCGCTAGTTAGATTAACAAGAGCTTTCTAAGTTACTTATCTCCGATTGTGAATAGCTCACCGCCAATAGAGTTGGGACCGTGCGAATGTGAACACGTCGAGTTAAACCACAAACGATTAGTTATTGATGTTCGTGTTCCATTCGTTATTATCAAAGGCAACAAAATTCTTGGACAAGCAAGAAAATATATTGGATGTTTCTATTTTCTTTCTCTTTCTTTCTTTCTTTCTTTTTTAAAACCTTTAATACGATACAAGCATACGTATAATATCAACTGTGTTAACGTGTGTTAGTATATGCAAATAATACATATATATATATATACATGTAGGAAATATATAAACACAAACATAAGTATGGGTACATCGTAATACCGTTATAACTCCATACGCACTTTGACTTTATGCGCCCGTGCATATGTGGGTCCCTGTGACTATGGGCATGCACTAATGGAGATATTCATTTCTTCTTCGTTCGATTACAAGAACCCTCGTTGTGAGATTCGCCATTATCTTTGTACTTACATACGTTTAACTAGAAAATACGCCTATGTGCGTGTACTCATTTTCTATTTAAGTGTGTCTGTCTCTTTAAACAACGACACATGCATTAACGAGACTCTTCTCTTCTTTCCTCTCATCTCATTTCATCTCATCTCTTCTTTAACAATCCAAGGTTTGAGTTCTTTTGTTAACGAGCAAGTAAATAGGAAAAGCATAGTCGATAATTAAATATCGGATGTTAGAAACAAACAGGTACGACCGCAGTAATTATTTTTTTTTTATCTTTTCGATCGTTTTGTCGTTAGAATTAATTGATTTTTCTATTAACCCATCGGCGAAAGTTTCAATTTTCGATGTTGCTCTTTATTTATTTTTCTCTTATTTCGCTTGAAGATTTTTTTTTCTTTCTCTCTCTTTCTATAAATAATATTAACCGGCTGTGATTTCATAGTAGAAACTCGGCAGATACTTTTCCTTCGAAACATTATAATTTATAATCATAAGATTGCAAACATTTCTTCAATTTTTACAAGACAGATTAATCATCGAGCGTGTTCTATCATCTCTATTTTCTCCTCGATGTTGAAAACGAAATCACCGAGAGGATAGATAAGCAAAGAATAAAAGAAGAAGAAGATAAAAAAGGAACAAAGTTGCATGGCATTTTATACCGAGATGAATTTCAATGAGAGGAATAACAAAGAGACGAATCGGATGATAGGAGTCGATTATTAAAGTTATCGTACGTACGCGAATGAGCTATCGATTACTACGTTCATTCGCATTAATTTCTTGCGTAACGTTAGAAAGTCACTAAAGTCTTATTAGTAGTAGTAGTAGTAGTAGTAGTAATAGTAGTAGTAGTATTAGGTTCGCAAGGTTCGTTTGATAAAATCTATTGTTCCGTTAATAAAAAATGTTAGATTATGATGATAGGATCAACAGACCGAGTATTTTCGTTCAGATCGATTCTAACGATATTAAAATTTCGCGTCTCTTCTTTCTAATATCTACTTATGAAGTGCAATTACCCTTTTAGTTGTCTTATATATGCATACATACGTAGATATACATATGCATATACTACACATGTGACCAAGAGACGAGAGAGACAAGAGGACAATGAACTGTTGCTCGGCCACCACCACCACCGGCTGGCTTAAAAAAAAAACCGGTTTCGCCTATCAATGAGTTCAAACGAACGCTTATATGTGTATATATAAGTATATATTCGTTTATTTCGCGCGAGAAGAGCTCACCTCTTAAGATTTTTTTACAAAACCCTCTGAAAGCAGGAAGGAAAGATACCTTCCAAAGAGAAGAAATAATAATAATAATAATAATAATAATAATAATAAAATGAAAAGAAACGTGTTAGTAACTTACTTCGTGTACTTAACTTCGAGGATCTTTAATTAATTTCAAATAAAAGCAAAATGAATAACCTGGCAAAGGAGTAATATAACAAATTGTAATATAAAACGATCAATTTTAAAACTTCCTCGAGCGAGTAGTAGTAATAGTAGTAGTAGTAGTAGTAGTAGTAGTAGTAATAGTAATAGTAATACTACTTTACCTGTCTAGTTCGATTTATTTCAAACTCAATACAAAGTAGTCGAGTCAGCTTCCCTATCAAACTTCATAATTTCATCTGCTTACTCGTGAGAGACAGTGTTTTCCTTCGAGAACCCCCTTGCCCCTCCCATCCCTCCCCACCAAAACCTCTCCCCCCTCCTATCCTCTTCTTCCGTTCTTCTCTTATAGAATAAAAGCTAGTAGTAGTTGGTGAGGCGTGCTCGCGTATTAATTTCTTTACCGTGGTAGAATGGTATATATCGTTAAAGAAAACGCCCTGGGGTCATACATATCCCGTTACCTTGGAAGGGATCACAGGGTTAATGGATCCGTACCGATGATTCGTCGATGCTGATCGTACAGTCAGATAAGAACATCGCTATTAATGCTTCTTTCTTTCTTTCTCTTTCTTTCTCTCGCACTCATATATTTCTTTTCTTCCTCCACCTCCTCCTCCTCCGTCTTTTTTTCCTTTGCTTTCTTCTTTTTCTTACATAATGGGACTGTTGACGTTGGTTGGTATCGACGTTACTTCCGGTGGGTCGTGTGCGCGCGCAAACTGCCACGACGCACCACGTGACTTCCTGTAGCACATACGAGCACGACACCAAACAATATATATTATGCATTTCCATATTTCACTCGATGCATACGAAATTCTCGAAGATATAAGTAAGCGTATGCACGGGTTTTCTATTGTTTAAAATATATTTTTTCTTCTGTCTCTCTTTCTTTCTCTCTCCCTTCCTTTCTTTTCTTTTCCTCTCTCTCTCTCTTTTACTTTTTATTTTATTCTTTTCGTTTAGATTCGTTTCGCTAGCTTATATATTCTTTCAGAAAGAAAATCGTTTAATCATTAATTCTTAACGCGTCTGGAATTTCAACCTTGTCGTAAGACGTCAATCTCGTCACAAAGGACGTCCACCAAGGAACGTTATCCTCAGACTTTACGACTACTCGTAGAAATATGTATATAATGATTATAATATGAAATACCTTTAAGGGCTCATATCTCTTAGTTATCATTATCATCATCTACTAGTTCGTTCGTAAGCAGTTTAAATACTAATAAAAAAAAGACAGAGAGAGAGAGAGAGAGAGAGATAAATCAAAGGGATCGTGCGATTACTATTCTCTTTGGTTCTCGCGTTAATGAATTTATCATCCAACATTTGCATTTATACTCGACATAGATACTTAATCTAACTAACAAATGGTGTAGGCTTGCTCGACTTTTTTTTTTTCTTCTTATTCATAGTTCTTTTTCTTCTTCTAATGCGACGTAGCACCATAGGATACTGACATAATCGATACGAACATTCCTACGTGCACTATTACGTAGGAAATCATCTGAAATGCCAATAGAAAGAAAAGAATCATCTTAACGTTTGAGATTGACAAACAATCGTTACTATAAGTATATAATAATACGTGCTTCGGAATGTAAAAAAAGAAAAGAAGAAACAAAAACGATCGATCGATCTTGAATTAGCATTAGCGTTTAATTTAATGATCATTATAGTTGACGAGGAAGACTTTAACGAGCGTTACTCGAATACGGTAAAACAAAACCAGCAGCTAGCTAGTTTACTCTTACTATTTAAAGATAATAGAAACAGTTGGTAAAGTAATGCGATTAAAATTCTCGGAGCAACTTGTTGACACTTTTGTCTTGTTCCACAGTCTTCTTCTTCTTTTTCTTCTTAGGAACGATCGATTTCATTAACTTTTTCTTTTATGTTCATTGATTGGATCGATTGGAAACCGGAGACATTATGATATTTTTTTCTTTACGAGTTCTCATTCCATCGTCATCATACTCTTCGTTTCTATTGTCTAGAAAAAGAACAATTATGTATAAACCGTTTGCGAGATACTTTCTAACGATTCACCTAATAGAATAGAAGATGTTGTCGTCACGCGTCTTGTTGTTGCAAAATGACAGGACGATTAACGTTTTCCGGCTTCTGGAGTGAACGCCTCGTTGCTGGTGTGTCAAGGTAACTAGTATGGATTTATAATCCTTCGCGTGAAAATCTATAAATCTCTTCTTTATATCGCGTGAACTACTTTTATAACGTTTACGTATAGGATATTATTTTATCTAATAAGAAGAAATTACATTCTCTAATATTATATTTATACATTTTTTTTCTTCCCCGACCCACACACACACACACGTCATACATTTTTAATCACAATTCTGTCGAATTGGTCGCACACATGGATAAGTAAACATATACGAATAAATACATCTGTGTACACTTATCCAAATGAGAAAGAGAGAGAGAGAAAGAGATTTGGTTATGTAGAAGAGTCAGCGTAAAAAGGAAACAGATAGGGATGTCTTATCAAAGCTTATTCTTTTTTTTTTTATTCTTCTCATTCTATAGATACCGTAGGTAAGGTTTCTCTTATCGTTCTCTCGGAAATCTTCTGGATGTGGTCCAAACTTGTCCCCGTAATCTGTAGGCAAAGAACATCAATTTGTTTCCTTCCTTTTATATATCAAACAAAAATATAAGGCATATATCATTCTCTGGAAAAAGGAAACCACTGTATGCATAACTTGTTTTTATCCCATTATAATTTATTTCTATCTTTTTCTCTCTTCGGAATGTACAGAAATGTTCTCTCGTACCACGTTTTGTTTACTAATACACGTGTACGACTTTTCTTTCGAGTAGAGATGATCGTTTCTTGCATCCGGTTGTACCTAAAGCGAATATCTCGTTCATCCTCATTCATAGTTGCCGTAAAAAAGGAAATTAAAAAGATATATATGTTTACCTCGTTATATTCTTGTTATCATTGTTGGTTCGTTATCTATTTCTTGCATGAAAAATATATTATATATTATATATATAATATATTCGATCAAAAGAGGGAGGGGGAGGGGGAATAAATAATGGATAAGCATTTTTAAAGCTAAACATATTACGACCGGTCAAATAACCGGTTTTTAATTTTTCATTAATATTCCACGTTTAATAATATTATACATTTTTATTTTTATTTGACTTTACGATGATTTATTATAATTATAAATCTTATTTTAATGTGCGAGTGAAACTTCTTAGGCGACGATGATAACGATTAAATTTTTAGAAATTAAATGAAAAGAGAAGAAACATAGAAGTGAATTTTGATTCAACCCACACAATTGATAATTAAACGAAGTTATTATAGATACTAATTAGTGATAGTATATGTGAATGTATATGATACATATTATTGCAAGATACGTTTATTTATGAAAGGATTAAGTGGATATTTCAAATCCCTAAATAATTGTTAATTAATCTGAAAAAATATATATTGTGTAATCTAAAAGCACAAAATAATAACTCATTAAATATGTAATTGTGAGGCTAGCGACTTACCCTCGATAAAAAAAATAATTCTCTCCTAGAAATAGTAATAAAAAAAAAGCTATTATAACAGGACAAAGTCCTAATAAAAAGAGTAAGAAGAAGAAATATGTAATTAATATATACTAATGTATTTATTTCTATAATTAAACTTCATCTTAAACACATTATATTAATAATTTTCATTAAAAAAATATAAGTAAACGTTACGGTATACGATTTAAAGGAATGCTCATTATATATATATATAGAATTAATTGAAATATTTCTATAGGATAATAAGAATTTCACTTTTACCACGCGTGCACATTCTTTCTTTTAATTTTGTTTTATTTATTATTCCAACCCAATATATTATTTAATTGTAAAAAAAAAAACAATTAAAATGATCTAATAGATCGGAAATTTCGACAGATGGTTATGGGAAGATGAAAGGATAATTAGTCATTAGGTACTATGAGAAGAGTTGCGAAGGATGATGAAGGGTACAGGATGGTAAGGAAGAGGTTAAGAGGGGAAAGTTAGAGACATGAATCGAACCATTCGAATTCTCCCTCTTAAACGGAAATTGTGTTGGCGCGGCCTACGACGTGAAAACGACAAAGGCATCTCGGATGCCGGTGGTGTGGTACGATTGAATTTCAATACGTAGAAGCTGTTTGGCAATGAAAGGTTTCTCTATGGGCTTGACGCTCGATTGTCTTTCCAGTTTCCCATTGTCCTCCCTATCGGACGAGCGTCGACAAAAAAAAAAAAGAAAGAAAAAAAAAATTATTATAAAATAATACCTCCCATAGAGTGTGTTTACCATTAAAAAATTCTAACAGCTGGTAATGGTGCTCTGGGTAAATGGATGGTGGGGTGATTTTGTGGTAGTGCTTTTTCCTATCTTTTCTATATATTATTATAAACCAAACACGGGGTGGTTATATAAAATATAACGATAGGACGAGAATTCTTATCTTTTATTAAGAAAATAAATAGAATTCATTTGTTGTTAATTGTTCAAATTTTTGACATTTACAAAATTTAAATACGGAATCATTCAGTCATCCCCGTGTACACGTAATGTTACATTTTTTTGTATAATCATCTCTAGCTTAGTAAACAATTATCATTCTCCAACCATAAAACGTTACACGCTCTGAACGGTATCCTAAATTTTCATTTTACGATACCAACAATATTAACTTTTTTAATAGCAACGCGTGTAAAACGATGCAAACTGTTCCTTATTGAGGGCAAAGTCTTCATTTGACGAGGCACTATACGAGATTCCAAGCACCTAACACGAACGCCTAGCATGGTCACCATAGGTGACTAAACTGGGGTGCTTAACATTTATCGGAATTCAGCAAAGAAATAAAGACGGAGTTTAAAAGAGAGAAATAGAGAAATAGAGTCTTAGATATACACATACAAATACATATGGGTTCTCGTTCCAAGTACGCTCTATAAAGATTTCATTACCTTATTAAGGCTGCTCGAGTCCTGTCCACCTGGGCGAGACGAAGAAAGATGGGAAACCGGAACTTTAAAACCAGTTTATTACTCTAAACTCATGGTACACACTAGGCACGAATAAAAAGCACCCGAGCTAGACGTATTTTCTATCAAATCTCTTTTTCTCTCTCTATCTCGATTTCTTTCTACGTGTTCGAGGTCAAGCTCTTTTCTCTCGAAGAAGAACAGATAGAAATAAAAAATGGAAGAGGAAGAAGGGAAATAACAACGGATGTTTTAAAATGGTAGAAACTTTTGTTCGATAAAAGTGTAGAAAAATGTCTTACAAACAAATTCTCATAGTCTTTCCTTTTCTAACTTTATTCATCTAAAAAAGAAAAAAAAAGAAACAATCTTTCTTCTCCTTGTCAGCGAACAAAATCTCTTGAATGTAACATTAATCCCATCGAATGATGATTAGTCAGCAATAAAACGCCTTTCGCGAACTATAAAACTTGCCGTTTATATTCATATAAGCGGATACGTAAGTTGTATATGTACAATACACGTTGTTTTGTATATAGGATTTATTTTTGTATATAATACGAGATACAATAACCACTATTCTGCAAATTTCACTTGGATATTTTTATCGTCGTGAAAAGAAAAAAATAAAATAGAAGAAAGTAAAGAAAGAAAAAGAAGAAGAAAAGAAAAATTGAAATAAAATAAAGTGGTTAATAAAAGAAAATATCATATACAACTCGGCAGAGCGGCGGGTATTGGTTATAGCTCGTTACTTTTTACGATGTCTTATTAGATACTCGTATCACTTTCTTATAGGGTAATTTTGAAAATTTGATATATATAGAACGACGAGCTACCGTTTCTGTTTAATATTTCATGGTCGTATTCGAAGTATCTCGGTCGTGAAAACGTTCGAACCGCCAAAACCGTTTCAAGATGATCTTGTCTGCGAATCCCGTCTGTTATGGTGTTAGTACAATACTTACTTTCCTCTCACCTACCTACCGCGCGACGCCCATAAAAATTAAATTAACGACCGACTACTACTACTACTACGTGACGGAAGGATGAAAGAAAAATACCGCGAGATATGATCAACTTCATTAACCACGAATAAAGAACGATACAGTGATATCGTTATTAAAAAACATGGAATTAAGAAAATTAATTTATTTATCTTTCTTTTCTTTTCTTTTCTTTTTTTTTTTTTTATTCTTTTCGCGTGCTCGTTGAAAATAATGATTTAATACGTTCGCGAGATATTTGCAATTATTTTTACGCGAAAAATTCGTCTAACGAGATTTGTTAGATTTTCGCAGAAAAAAAAAATTCTTCTTCTTCTTCTGAAAGAAAGAAAAAAAGAAAAAAAATATGAATGAAAGCACCGTTGGTTCTTTTATGCGCGTTGGAATACTTCCTAGCTCTTTAGATTCGGTCAATGTCACTAGATAGAAGAAACTAGATCAAGTTCGGTAAGAGGTGCATCCGTATATGAGCATCATTTATATTTTTTTCTTTGTGTGTGTGTGTTCGAAATGACGATGTCTCACTCGAAGCAGTTCTTCAAGGACAGCGGCGCAAAGTACACGAAAAATTCAACTAATAAATTCAGCAGTGTTGGATGCTGACGTTTCGCCAACTCGACACTTGCACACAGAAATTACGTGTGATGAGCATCTCTTGAAATTACACTTGTCCACTGAACGGTTCTTTGTCGGCTGTTATTAGCTCGATGCCAAACGAAATCATGCAGCAGATGGTTATTTTAAATGTTGCTGTTGGTGGTGGTGGTGGTAGTACAAAGCAGTGACATTCGGTTATACAATCGATCCTTTCTTTATATTTATTTACGGATCTTGATTTCACTAAAAGAAAGATAGAATAAAATAAAGCCTAATTAAAATTGATCTCTTTATTATATATGTATTCGTTCTATTGAAAACGATTTATTTTAATTAAAATTATTTGAAATACAATCGTATGTATAATTCAAAGATCAAAAAAGAAAACCCCTGCAACGAGTAAAAAAAAATAAATTACGGTTGTTATACGTTCAAAGAACACGATAATCATTCAGATATTTTACGTTCTTCGTAAAGAGATCAATTTATTGATGATAAATTTAAAGGTAAAGAAATGTCGTTTAGAATTCATGAGATTCGAAACTATTATAGATAAACAAAACTTATTCCTATTCTCACACATGAATTCGTTCATTAATTCATAAGATTTATGATCAAATAAGAAATATCGTTAAATAAAACTAAACGATGATATATATATATATTATATTAATTGATCGAATAATTAATAAATTTTATGAACAATCTTTTTCACACCCTTTTCCAACGACAATATCTAACGTTAGGAAAACTAAAAAAGAATTGTTAACACTCAATCTTATGTGTGTTTATTCGAGCGTTGAATTTTATCTTAGTCAAGTGCGTAGGGTGTTTCGCAGGTTAACGAGCTCTCGTTATCTCCCGTCAGGTGTGTTGAGGAGGTTTTCTAACGTGCTTCCGAGGAAAAAAGAACGACGACGACGACGCCCACGCGATTTCTCAAAAGTGTTGTACGCGTAATATAACTTGCTTGACACTTTGAAATCGATACGCATACATATATATACATAGTTACATATACGTGAGGGCGGGCGAACGGGCGTTGAATTAATTTAACACTTTTCTAACATTAGACTATAGGCTAGCAAGAAGCCATTAGAAAGGACCATATGCGTGGCTGCAACGTGGTGGAGATGTCACAAGGTAAACCACATACATAACTCGAATGCAAGGAATGATTCTACGTAATGCATCGAATAGAGGATTATTTTTCTTTTCTTTTTATTTTTTTTTATTGTTGTTCTCGTAGAATCGATAAGTTCTAGAATCGAAAGCCAGACGGTTGTGTTTACCTGGACGTCATTTTTCTTCGATATATATATATATATATAATTTATTTTACTTTCGCTTCGAGTCTTCCTTTAACAACATAACACAGCTGTTTTAATAATAAACGTTTCCTTATTTTTCACTTTTTAAACTTTGAAAGGCATTTTGTACACCACGCGAGAGTAACTCGTATTCAATTTAAGCTCTCTCTCTCTCTTTCTTTCTCTCACTTATACTTTGAAATATTTCTTAACTTTTTCGATCGATCCTGATAATACGGATAAAAACTCTGTTAATATTTATTATCTAAAGAGATAATATCTCTCGTATAACGATATATATGCGCTTCTTACTACTTTCTTTTGAAATTCAATTGGAAAATAATTCGTAAGAGAATATCGTTAAAAGTTAGTCGTAGTTTCTAGTTTTCTTTTATTCATTAAGCAAACACGATATCAGTTAAATATTCAGGAAGTGTTTCAACGTAATTCGCGCGAAGGTAGAAAATGTATATATAAGAAATTATAAAAAGATCTTCCTTAAAGAGAATTAGAAAATAAGTGCACTTTTCACGATAGAAAAATTTCACAGGGCGAACGGTAGTAGTTTCTTAGGAACCACTTTATTTCGTAGTCCATACGAGATATTTTCCTCGTATAAAAGAGAAACTTTTAGCATAATGTGACACCGTGTATAATATATCATATATGTGTATATGCATACATTGCTTAGGAACAACGTTTGAGTACTCGTTCTACGCTAGAATGCACGCGTCCGTCCTTGGAGAAAGAGGTACATACAAGTTACGATCGTTTTCCCACTCTTTCTATATATTATTACTATTATTATTATTATAACTATTCTTTTGTAAAACGAAGGTACGTATACGTATGCATATGAAGAGTATACATCGTACGTGTGAGTACGAATAAGTAGAATTCGACACGCAACGGATAAAAGAAAGAAAAAATAAATAGAAAAAAAAAAAAAGAAAAAAAAAAGATAATTCGCGAATAGGCCAAGCCTAGTTTTCCTTTTCTCGAACGAAAGCGAAACGCGTCGAATGTTTTAGAAAGTGTAACCACAAACTTAAGATCTAAATTTATGATTGTTAAGAATGCATCGTTAAACGAGAAACGAGATTTAGATTTGAAAATAAAGATTTTTATAATGTATTAATTTGTTATTTACTAAAAAATAAATTTCCAACATAAAAGCAAGAAACCGTCCCGACGATGATGATGATGATGATGATGATGATGATAATGATGATGATGATGATGAGCTATCCATGAGATTTAAAAACTATCGTTTTTCCTTCGACCAATTAATATCCAAGAAACGAGAATTTTTAGCTCGAGGCAGGCAAGAACACAACAGCTGCTGCTGCACCAAACCGAAAACGGGTCCCAAGCGCGTTAGCCTAATCAACGTCGATGAAGGAGACTCGTTTCTGATCTCGTGTCTCAGGATTTTCGTGTTTCAAGGCTCGAATACACGTACTTATACTCATACAGGTTTATACTACATATATATATATTCGAATTCGTTATGCGAGTTGCCTTGGCTCATTCTCTCGTTAGTATATACCCTTATATATATGTATATGTACCTGTGTGTGTGTGTGTGTTTGTGATGCTCGCAAAAGAGGTTCTATCGCGTGCTGCTCGTCGTTATTTATGAGCGCGTTAAACGCGTTCAACAATGTCGCTTGGTCAGGGTGCTTCGCGAAAGGGGGGAAAGAGGGGGTGGCGGAGGTGACTGGTCTCGAACGAAGAAGAAGAAGAAGAAAAAAAGAGGATGAAGAAATCCCTCTCTCCGCCTCGTCCGGTGCAGCACACAGTGCAGTTGCAAGTAAACTACGTATTCCTCGTAACTCGCTCTCGATATTATTATTTTTCTTTTCCACGTTTATCCCTACTTTCTTTCTTTCTTTCGTTTTCTTTTCCTTTCATTTCATTTTTATTCTATTATTATCCGGTTCCCCCTTTTGGTGCAAATTTTTATGAATAAGAGTGCTATTCACGAGATATACGATGGGTGGTTGATCATAATTTTTCATTACCTACCTACCACTACTAAAGAATATCTCAAGTTTCTGAAAGTACTATTCTAAATCTTCGTTTTTTTTTTTTTATTTTTTATATTCTCCTACTTCTGTTGTCTTTCATGTAATATGTTTATTATGCCATTTTGGTTAGATCCTAATTTCTTTTTTTGAACGACGAACGTTTGTCCCCCCGACCCTACTAACCAGTTATTGCTCGTTGATATTCAGTTAATATTTGAGATTGAAAAGAAATCGATTCCTTTTTGTTTTTGTTTTTTATTCAATCCTTTTTATCTTTTTCTTTTGTTTTTTTTTTCTTCTTCGAGAAGAAAAGGGACGCGTTCGATCGTGACTCGTGAGAATACTCGTTTATTATATCTTTGACCCCTTGATAGAAATTTATGCCAACATTCGTCTGGCCTTAATTGTCTTTAACCCCAATCAATTGGCGCCAACCTCGGTAGTTGACGGTTTCTTGGTCTCTGATGTGTGAGACAAACATCTGCGACGACGACGAAAAAGAAAACCGAAAAAAAAAAAAAAAAGAAAATAAAAAGAAAGCGCGTTCCCCTATCCACTTCGATAATATCTACAAAATTTGACGATAAAGATCTAATTGTTAAGTAAGATGAAGAACCTTTTTACGTTGGACCGCTTGTTAAAACGTGAAAAATAATGAGTCGTTATTACTCGATCATAGATAAAGTCTCTATTTGTATGTAAAAAAAAAAAAATTTTAATTTCCAACTTCTCAGTAAAACACTCTCTCAACTGTTTTGACAAACATAAATCTGTCTCTCTCTCTCTCTCTCTCTCTCTCTCTCTCTCTCTCTCTCTCTCTCTCTCTATCTCTATATCTTTCTCTTTCTTTATCTATCTTATATTTTCCTTTTACAGAATAAAAAAAAAAAAAAAATATTTTTAAGCATACGCGCGTTAAACTTTCTCGCACAAACAAAATTTATAATCTGGTTTGATATTTTACGACCCTCGTAAAGAATGATTCAAAGCTTTTAAATTGAAAGAAGAAGCCTACTTAATACTTGGTGTGTACCACTTTGAATCCAACCAACGCAAATATCATGCCCGTAGATAGACACCATTCCATACTAGCTCGATAATTATGACACAGTGAACGTCATCTATTAGCAATATATCTTCTATTTCTTTTTTTTTTTTTTTTTTCTCGTTTTTTAATCTAGTATTATTAGCCTAATAATAAGCAACGTAATTACAGACTTCTCTAGCTCTATTATGTTAAGCTTATGTACTATACAAATGCGTTGGCTTTTGTCGAAGGCTTCAAAATAATGTCGCATTGATTGATGCGTTCTCAATCATAATTATCTAGAATATCCCTGATATGTTACGTATCGTTGAAAAACGATACGTTTAAAATATTTATATAATTATATTTATTCAAAAATAAAATCCATTAGTTTATTCATTCGAGAATGGAAAAAAAAAATAATAAAAGAAAAGTAGATAGAAAAGAAGAGAGAGAGAGAGACAAATAATGGTATTAGAAAAAAATCACATAACTCGTAACTTAAACAGTATACTACATGTATATTTATATAGTCATTTTTTATTACTACCTTAATTATTGAAACATAAAAAAGCCATTTTCCGTGAAGTATAAATATTAATATCGTTTAACAAAATATACGAGTTTATAAGTAATCCTATCGGACAAATATCTTTCTTCTCTCTCTTTCTCTCTTTCTTTCTAACGTGAATACATGTAATTTCAAAGAACTACGAAAAGGGTACGCAGTTTAATTATCATTCAAATAACGTTCCTGTGCCCAACGATGCCGGACTGTCGGTGACTACCCTTTTCCTTGCTTGCTTGCTTGCTTACTTCTCTTCTCTATGAAAAAAAAAAAGAATTAAATACATATAAAAAGAAAAGAAGAAGAAGAAGGCAAAGGTGGTGGTGTAATCTAAGGAACATTTTGTATCGTTTTAAAAAGTAAAAATATAATCGAGAGAAGTACTTCGCGTCCGTTTTCGTGTCATTAAACTCTTTCGGAAAAAAAAAAGGAAGAAAAATGACGACGACGATGATGATGATGATGATGATGATGACGACGAAGAAAAAGAGGAAGAAGAAGAATAAAAGGGTCGGTCATCCAGGCCGGGCAGATGTCCGCCTTCTTCGATCCGTCCCACTTTCTCAAATGCAACTCTACTTTCGAGAAACTCCGACGAATCTTTTCGAAGTAACTTTTTCCTTTTTATCATTTATTTCCTTTCGCGTGATTTACGTTTACTCGCCAGACACACAGTGGCTTCTGTTTAAAATATATCCTATACGTTTAGTTTCCGCTTTCGAATGTTTACGATGCTCACATCTATACACATCAATCATTGATATATACTTTAAAATTGAAATGTTTCGTTTATTGAAATTTTGCGATGATCATTGGATAAGATTAAATAATAAAGAGACGAAACACGTCCAATTAATCAAAACTAAGTTCTAGTTCTTTTTAATGACCAAATTCCCTACGATACTTATTTATTAAATATATACCAATTTTACTTATTAAATAAAGAATTACTTTAACGAAAATCTATATTCTATTCGAACGCGAGACACCTCAGAGTCAATCTAGGAAACATCAGTTATTGCAATGATATCAGAATTGGATAGGAAGGATTTACGATCTTTCGAGCGGATGAAACGTTAAAGGCCTAAACTTCTTTCGAAAGATTAACGTTGACCCTTCAGCTGAAATTTATCGTGGCTAACAAATACACGCGAGCTCTTTCAACCCTCTTTCTCTCTTTCTATCTTCTTCCCTTTCTTCCCCCACTTTCCCTCGAGAAACTCGGTGATTGTAAAATACTGCACCGAAAACGTTGGTTCCATTGCTCTTGAGGGTAAATAAATCTGAAAGTTACACTGCCGGTGCTCGAAGCTGAAAGGTTTTTTTTTTTGGTCGAGATAACATTAATAACTTTTTCTTCTTTTTGTTTTTTTTTTTTAACAAATCCCTTCGTACAAAAAACCTTTTTTTTACACGCATTCGAATATAAATCTTATATTTAATCGTACTATTCTTTTTTCCTCGAGTCATTATCAATCTTTGACAAAGGTATACCTCTGGAATTAACAACAGTCGATGTAATTCGTTCGTTCGTTCGTTCGTTCGTCGAATGATTAGGCTTTTACGCATTTTAATCTGGTTATTTGCAGAGAAAGTAACGGCAGCTTTCTTATATACCCAAGAGCAGTCGCCTGTTTTATTTTCGCTCGAGCAAACATAGCGGTGCATTTAATTAACGACGGTACGTTTATGTTTCTCTGTTTCAGAAACCGTCGTTCTTCAATACGAAACCCACGCGGGTGGATAAATCGAACGCCAAGAATGCTAACAATTCAACCAGCAACAACATTCATGAAGTTTATCGTACGTAAATAATTTCCTCCCGTCCTCCCTCCCTCCCCATTAGTATTTAATTAAACAATTCTCGATAAACGAATAATTTATTTTTATTTTTTTTTGTTTTTCCCCCTTTTCTTTCGCATTCGTTTAATTTAAAAATATTGAAAGTGAAAGTTACTTAATGTTTCTTGTTTTTTTTTTCCTTTTTGATTCCAACAAATCAGCCGGCAAGTTGCCCATGACACCTCAGGAAGCTCTGAAGTATTATGGATATCGACTTCCGGAATTCGAACGCGCTGAGATAGAAAAGTATTCTGAAATTTGGTATTTGGGTTTGTCGGCGAATAAAATTCACGGTGAGGAAGGTGCATCCCAAAACGGCGGTTACGACGACGAAAACGGTAGCTACAACAAAGTCCTGCATGATCACATTTCTTACAGGTAACGTAAAATTTGTTGATCTCGATAATTTTCGATGTATACAAAAAAAATCTTTCGATTTTTTTATGTAAACATTTTTTTTTATTTATTATGCAGATACGAGATATTAGAAGTTATTGGAAAGGGTAGTTTTGGTCAAGTGATTCGAGTATTCGATCATAAGACAGGTCAACACATTGCAATCAAAATCATCAGGTATTTAGTATACTCACATTTTTATTCAAACTATGCATTTGTTCTTGTTTATTTTATCATTACTAATACATACGTACATATATTTTCCGTAGAAACAAAAAGAGATTCCATCATCAAGCACTGATCGAAGTTAGAATCTTAGAACATCTGAAAAAGAAGGATCTGGATGCCGACGCATCGCACAATGTGATACACATGTTAGAATATTTTTATTTCAGGAACCATTTGTGCATCAGTTTCGAGTTAATGAGGTTAATATGCGACGAAGATAAATTTAATTCCATTTAAAATGTCGAGATACAAAATTCAATCTAATTTTTGTATTTTTACAGTTTGAACCTGTACGAGCTAATCAAAAAGAACAATTATCAAGGATTCACCCTAAGCCTAGTACGACGATTCGCCAATTGTCTGATAAATTGTCTTAGACTACTTTATCGAGAAAATATCATTCACTGTGATTTAAAGCCGGTAATTATTTTCTTTTAATACATATTAGTAATATCAATAATTTTGTCAGAGAACAGTGTTTGCGTTAATACACGTTACGAATATTCGTATTAGCCTAAAATGATTTAAATATGAATGAAATTAATTGTTTACAGGTTAAAGTAATTTAGAAATAAGTTGATTGTATTCACAGGGAGAACGTATTTTTGAAAGAAAATAATTGTTCACAGGAGAACGTACTTTTAAAACAACGAGGTAGCAGTTCCCTCAAAGTGATAGACTTTGGCTCTTCCTGCTACAGCCATCAACGTGTATATACGTACATTCAATCGAGGTTTTATAGAAGTCCAGAGGTGATTCTCGGTCTTCCCTACGGCAAAGCGATCGATATGTGGAGCTTTGGCTGTATTTTGGCTGAACTTTACACGGGATATCCTTTGTTTCCTGGTGAGGACGAGATAGAACAGCTCGCGTGCATCATGGAAGTACTAGGAGTTCCTCCAGAACACATCATCAATCACGCTTCGCGTCGCAGACTCTTTTTCGGTAAATATCAAAACTGTCTTTTCGAGATTTTCTTTTTTTTTTTCTGTCAAATTTTCATTCTCTCGTGTCAAATGGAAACCGATACAAAATTCGGATAAAAAGTTCAACTTTTAAAAAAGACAAAAAAAAAACAAGAACGGGTGTGCATGATATGCAATTAATGAAAGAGAAAAAAAAAATAAAGGAAAAGAAAAGCAAGAACGAGCGTGGGGGTGGGTGCATGGATATGGTGCAATCGATAGAAAAAAAACAGGAAAAAAAAAGAAAAATTGCTTATATTACAGATCAAAAAGGTATTCCACGATACGTTGCAAATAGCAAAGGGAAAAAGAGATGGGCTGGCAGTAAAAGTCTAACAATGGTTCTTCGATGTACCGATGTACAATTCGTCGACTTCGTTAGCAGATGTCTCGAGTAAGTTGTTGTACAAAGTTCGTAGCGTTAAATTGGATTTATACTATCTATATATATATATGTTTGTTATAACTCGTGTTCTACGCAACCGATAATCTAATGAAAAAATAGTTTAAATTTAGAATGATACCATAGAAAATACTTCAAGTATATATTACTTACATTAACTTTTTCAATGATATTTTGATAATAGTAACGACTTGTCGCGTTGATGATTAAAAAAAAAAAAAAAGAAAAAATAGAATAATAATAATAATAATAATAATTAAAAGAAACGTAAAGAGAAAAACGTTTGTTTTATTTTGATAAAATCTTAGGTGGGATCCGAAGAAGCGCATGACTCCCGAAGAAGCAGTGCGTCACGAGTGGCTGAGTTCTTCATTGGTTAACGCAAGTTCCTCTTCGTCGTCGTCGTCGTCGACTATGACGTCGTCAACAACAACGGTGAACGCGAACAACGGTAACAACGGTAACAACAGCAACGCTACTACGGCAGCGGTAGTCGAAACGACTCAATCATCTCACGCGCAAACTGTAACACGTCTGACGGTTAGCGAATCGTTGCAGTTACCTTCAAACATGGAATACGCTCCCTACAGTCTTCTCGCTCTCTACCTCAAGCACGATAAACACATGAAGAGGGTCGGCGGGTCGGAGAACTCTAAGAGCGGGGGTGCCGCGACTACGGACAATTCCAAGAGTAGCAGCAGTCTTGTCGTTAAGAGCAAATTAAATGGTAGCGCAAGTAGTCATGCATTGGCAAGTAGCGCTCAACAAACAACGACGTCCAGGCACGCCTCGACCGGTGACATTGTCTCTAGCCTGGACCCGAATCTCGACGACTCCGGAACGTTCCTACCACCGATATTGTGAAGTCGGGTTTACGCTAGCCACTTTTAAACGTCGTGTCTATTCCGTTACGAGTTCGTTCTCTGCGTTATATTCCTATATTTTTTAGATCGAACGATTGGAGGGAGGGATCGATCTTGTTGTGGTTGTTGATCGATACCCTGCTGCCAGATTTATTATTTTCTTAGCTTCTATCAGCTGTGTATTTTTTTTTTTGGGATCTAAGAAAAGCAACATTCTGGATAGCGTACACGGAATAATAATAGAAGGATGAAGAAGAAGGAAGAAGAAGGAAGAAGCAGGAAGAAGCAGAAGAAGAAGCTTTATTGATATATAATAATCGAGTAGAATGTTACTCAATAGAGTGTTTGTTGTAGTACTTTTGTGCAAGCTAATGAAGAAGAAATCGATTCAAAAAGCCCAGGTCAATTTATAAAGAGTTGTTGTTCATTCTAAAGAATAGAGTTTTTAGCGACTCAGAGAACGAGAGATCTCATTAAAGCGCCTAGAAAACAGCGCGTTAATCAATTAAATCATGAGCAACAATCGATAACGAGAGGGAAAGTATTCTTTTTTTCTCGATTTTAAAAGCCAAGTACGCTTTCCAATTTTCTAAGAGCAATATAGAGGAAAAATATGAATCGTTTTCGATAAAATCAAACGTTGCCGTATAGAAATGTTAGGAATTTGAATACGCGATGAGAGCGAAGGATCAGCACATGATGCGATTAGAAATGGCTGGCCCCGTGTAAACGCTTGACACGTTCTCGATGCCAAAAGGGCTTAAAAGATATTATCGATTTAATTCTCAGCCCTTCCACCAACCCAACCCAACCCCCCCCTCCACCTCCCCTAATATCGAGCTATACGAGATCGAGATCGCACGTCCAGACTTTTGGTTTGGTTTGATCGTAGCAGAATACATGGGATATGTCCGTTATTAGAATCATCGCTTGCAAGACACGGTTGAAAACTTTAAATTATAATGGCGTAAAGTTTGTTGTCACTCTAGTATCCAAATTGTGTTTTCTCTTTTTTAACGAAACAAAAGCCGTGTTAAATCCCCCCGCCCCTCCCCCTCGTTCGAGTTAATGTATTTATATTTAACGGCAAATTTTTGACGCGTCAAAATATCGAATGAGATTTCTCATAGAAATCGTATATCATCCGTCGTAGTGTCGTGGTGGTAGATCGTTATAATCGTGAAAAAATTATTCCGTGTGTGATCAATGTTTTGTTCTCGAAGATGTATTACATAAAATGAGAGAGAATGGTGTTTCGTCGATGATCATCGCGCGACAATCATTGACAAAACAATTATAGTAGAATCTGAATGTCGCGCTAATCGATAATCTTAACCAGATATTAATTATTATTGTTTCCTTTTAAGCGATCGCAATGGGCGAGCTTAAAAAAAAAAAAAAAAAAAGAAATATAATATTCTATTATAATTTAAAGATATCGTCCGTGTAGTGTGTCGAATGGATTTTTTTGTTCATTACTTATAGTAGATAATTGTTTACGACGGTGACAAAAAAGAAAAAAAGATAAAAAGGAGGATAAAGAAAAGCGTTAATCAACGTGTTTCAAAAAATGTCGCTCCTTTTTTTTTATCTTTCGATTATTTTTTTTTTTTTTGTCGTCACGTTGAGAAAAGATCTGAGAGATATTATCTCGCGGCCATCAAAAAACGGCTGAGATAAAAATCTTGATCAATAATAATAATAATGAGAATTTGTAAGGAGCAACCCTTAAAAAAGAAAAAGAAAAAGAAAAGAAGAAAAAAAGTAAAGTAAAGTAAAGAAAAAAAGAAACGAAGTGTGCCCCAGTTTCGCGAGGCCTGTGTAGTCTTATTGTGATATTAAACTACCACTGTCTTATTTAGATCTCTGGTATTAAGAAATAATAACGATCGTTAATAATTTCATTACTATTAATCACTAATGTTTTCTTTCTAATGAGTATTGCAAAAACAAAATATCGCTACAAGATTATAATTACATGATTAATGTGTGAAAGGGAGAGAGGAAAAAAGAGAGAAAGAGAGAGAGAAAGAGAGAAAGAGAGAGAGGTGTGATTAACATTGATGAAGATTTTAATATTATCTTGTAGGATTGTACAGCTTTTAATTAAGTCTGCGATATTATATTCCTGAGTAGCATGCGATTTGCTTGCGTAATCGACTACGTAAAATGCCAATTTCACTGAAAATTTCCACATCATATGAATTCGTCTTTATATATCGATAATGCTTCTTTTTTTTATTATTATTATTGTTATTATTATTATGATTATTATTATAATAACTATTATTATGATTATAATTATTATTATTATCATCATCATCACTACTATCCTTACTTTTATTACAATTAATATTAATATTATATATGTATTATTACTATTATTATATTATTATCATCATTGATCGTACGATTACGATATTATCAGTCATACGTTAATTACACCAATATCTTTATGTAAAAAGCGATATATATATATATCACCACTTTTCATAGATCGTACTTTAATTCACTGAAATTATACATCATCGAAATCCAACTTCTTGAAATGTTAGCGCAAAAATCAATGAAAAATATCCAGGGAACACTCGTCTTTTAAGAACGCGGAATGAATTTTTACAGAAGGTGATTTGAATTTGGTCTAACTTACACGTCGTTTAGATGATGCGCCAATTTTAATGAAATTCGTCAAATAACGAAAGATCGTAGTATATATATATCCGAGCTTTAATATTTACCGTTATAATTCGCAACGAAAAAAATTTGGTCAATTCAATCTAGACTTGAACGAATCGAAAATTTCATTAATAATTTCTCTTCCTTGTATCTTTTATTCATATATCTCTTTTCCATTTAATTTGATCGTTTAGATTTGAATTAATACGAAAATTTATCAATCATCTCGTTCAATCGTTCACGTATCCATTTTCATAATTCATACAGATATATTAGTCGGACTAATTATATCCGTTTTGGTCCAATTTAAAAGGCTTATAGAAAATAATAAGCTTCGTCAAATATCAGCACGCTAGGAAAACCAGTCCATACGATATATATTTGATTTGCCAATTATCAATCAGCTTCCCCTTTTAACTTCCTAAAACCCCTTCTTAATCGGCTTCAAAGAGGGGATGTATTAGACGTTAATGAGTGATCAATTCGTGTAATATCCTTTCTCGACTGAGATCATTAGTTTATTAAATTCTCGTGGACCACCATCTATCTTGTTCGAGTGTCCATTTGAATGAGAAGAGACAAAAAATAGATAAGTAAGTGATCGTAACAATAAAAACTCGCGTATGGTTTAAACGTAAAACAACAAAAAGTACTTGCGACAAGACTGACCGATTGTATACAATTTCATCCAACAATCAAATTAGCGTCGTTCTCTCATCGCGTATTTATACATATACATATACATATACATATACATACATACATATAAACAACACACGACGCGTTCGCGGATCTTCTAGGACTTTTAAATCGTGTTTCTTCGTATCACCAATTAAAAGATTCATGTTTAGCTTATAACTATTCTAATTATTATTCCGTGTCGTTTTTGTTTGCCATTTTTTTGTTGTTGCCCCGATTAAGGCCAATTCTTTTCTTTATTCGTAATTAAATTTCGTATCAACGACACAAGGAATCTTTTTTTCTCTCTTTCTTTTTTTTTTTTGAAAACACTTATCGCGTATCTAAAAATGTCTTTTCGAAAATAGCCGCGTTCGTCGAAAAAAATTGAAAAGAATTAGAATAATTTATTTTTTTTTTTTTGTGTGTATAGAAAAAAAATATAAATTGAAACGTCGATGATACACCGGGAATATTAATATACTTACATATTCGGGAAGAGAAACCAACAACTACAACAAAACTGTCGGACATTGTTTATCGTGTTGCTGTCTATTATAACGCCTAATTAAAATTCTATGTTCTATCGAATTAAATTCTATCACAGTGTTCTTCAATTTGCCGTTCGCGAAATATCTAAACAAGGAAAGGGAAGAAAAAGGGGGAGAAAAATAAAGAAATAATGAATATCATCTTTTCGCGAGATAGGGTTCGATGAACTCGAACGAAGAGAGGGAGGAGGGAGTTGTAAGTTTAACGTTCATAGTGATTATATAAGAAGAAAATCGAGAGAGAAAAAAAAAGAAACCGAGTATAATATACAGTAAAGGAGATATCAAACTCTGTATAAAATAACGTTTTAGTAATATGTGTGAATAAACAGGTGCCTGAAAGTAGAATGTGTGATGTGTGTAAGTGTGTGTACATGAAAAAGAGAGAATACAGAAGACCGAAAGAAAGAGAGAAAGAAAGGAAGAGAAAGAGAGAGAGAGAGAGAGAGAGAGAGAAAGAAAGAGAGAGAGAGAGAGAGAGAGAGAGAGAGAGAGAGAGAGAGAAAGAAAGGGGAAGAAAAAGAAAAAAAGGTTGAAAGAATGAATCATATTTACGCATACATGTATATATAATATATATCCATAGATATATATTATACACATACTTGTGCACGTATTTACTTTGCATATACATATTATATACGAGTATGTATTAAGAGAAATCACGCAAACAAAAAAAAAAAACGAGTTAAATATAGTAATTAACATAGAAATAATAGTGCATTAAGTAATATAACAACCCCATAAAAACTCGGGGGTACCCTAAACAAGAGAACAAAAAAAAAAGAAGAAGAAAAAAAAAAGAAAAAAAGAATACTGTTTAATTGTACAGCCCTAAGTTTTTAGTTGTGTTCATTATTATATACAGCGGGATCAAATTGTATGTGTATAGGTGACACTGTTGTATAATCTTCTGCATCGAAAAAAAACGCATTCGCAAACAGTCATACGTGTATATCCGCCGTGCGTAAATCCGAAAAGAAAAGGATTATGAAAATGAATTCGATAATGATATATCGATCCCGATTTCATAGACGAAAGAAAAAACGTGTAATGAAGGAAGAATAAAAAGAGAAAGAGAGAAAGAGAAAAAAAGGGGATGGGGAGGGAGTTTGGGAGAAAGAGAGAGAGAGAGAGTAAACTTTTTTCCATCTTTTCTTATCCGATCAAGATTGTTCATAAGATCGAAATAAATAAATACTTAAATACTTTTATCGACCCGCGCAAAGAGAATTAAAAAAAAAAATAAAAAAAAAAATGGCGGACGAAAAAAGCTCGATTGCAGTCTAGTCCTGGACATTATAAAACTAAATATGTGATCCAAGTTTAAAGGGGAATGAACGCATGATCTTAGAGAGATGATATATTTGTTTTTTTCTTTTTTTAACGAATGAATATGTAAAAAAAAAAAAAAAAAAAAATAATAAGAAAAAAAAAAGAAACGAAGAAAAATAAAAACCCTCCAGCGTGCGAGAGAGTGTGCATGCGCGTGCGTGTAAAAGGCTCTACTACTAGTAGCGTATATCTAAAAAGAAGAAGAAGAAACAAAAATCAGATTGTAAAACTAATTATCGAGTTAACAACGTGTATAGATTTATCGACTTTAAAATTAGTTAGTAAAACTTGTACGCGTGACACGTTTTAAAGAAGAAAATAGGTAAAAGAGAAAAGAAAATATGGAACGATCATCGTCTGGCGAATAAATATACTAGACTATTTCCTTCCAACTTTGATCTCTCTCTTTTTATCCTTCTCTCTCTCTCTCTCTCTCTCTTTCTCTCTCTCTCTCTCTCTCTCTCTTTCTTTCTCTCTATCTATCTCTTTCCCTCTTTTTCTCTTTTTCTACGTCGATTATTCGCTAAAACCGATTCTTACTAAAAGAAAGAACATAAACGCGCGACGCATTGTGGAACATCATCTCTCATTTCACTTACATATTAGTAGTAGTGCATCGCCGAGAGTAGAAGGACAATCATAGGTGGTAGTTATACGCCATTTTAAATTTGCGCGTATTTAACGAAGCTTATTTCATCTTATTCTTTATTAGAAAAAGAGCGTCGCGTAGAATAATATCAGTATCCCTCTTATACGAGTCGTTCTGTCTTTGAACTTTCAAATAAATGAACATTTATCCAATCCTTAATCAAAGACGAAATAACGAAAAGAAATCAAAGGAAGGATTACGGATCGTTTGTCTCTCTTTTCTTTCTTTCTTTCTCTCTTATACTCTCTATCTCTCTCTCTTTTTCTTTCTTATGGATGTCAAATCAATTTTTATTGGGTTGTCCTTCGTTCTTCATATTTGTCGACAATCGTTGTTCAATAATCAACCAACCCTTCTTTTTCTTTTGATCTTTTTCGTTCATGTCGACGAAAATGTTGAAAAATTGAAAAAAAGAAAAGAGAGGAAGAAAGAAAGATAGGAAGAGAGGGGAAGAGAGAGAGAGAGAAAGAGAAAAAGGAAGAGAAAGAAAGTTGTAAAAGACGATTACACGATGATTTGTAATTTTCGCGTTAAAACAACGGAGGGTCCCTTGTGTTACGCGTAAAACCGTCGTGTGCAAGAGCGAAATCGTCAATTTATGCCTGCAATCTTTAATTATTAGCAAACAAGAGAGAATTGCTAACGATAAACGATTATGATAATGACATTAGTATAAAGAAAAGTATATGTAATGATACGATACTGAAGCATCATCATCTTTTGTATCATTTGTTCGTTTGTTCTTATCTTACTGCGTTTGTCTTTCATTATTAATGCAATACCAAGATGACTCGGTTTCGACTTAGTATCTTGTGTGTAAATATATACTAATAAAGAAAATTATAGCGAATGGAGGAGGAATCATTATTTGGTCCCAATTATTGGTGATGATTTCCAAAAGATATCATTCCAAAATAAATTTCTCTATAGCGATTAAAACAGTTTATTTAACATATCAATATTAAATACGTGATTCATTTAATCAGAGAAAAAAAAACGATATACTAAGCTGGTAAATATATATATATATATATTGAAACGATTTGTAACTATAAGATTTAACACAATTATGCTCGAATATAATCTTTTAAATCAAATCACGGAATACGACGAATGACGACGTTAAAAAGAAACTAAAAAAATAAAAAAAAATAAATAGAGAGATTACAACGAAAGATAAAGTACATTAGTAAAACCAAAGATACGAGAAGATTTACTGTTATACCACAAAAAAATTGAAGTACGTATAATTTAACGAAGAAACATCAGATAATTCGTTTAAAAAATCGTGCGCGTATAATCTTTTCGATAATACTAAACGAAATATTATTAATGAATGAGAAATTTTTGCATGCAAAAGAAAATATATAGGTAAGTAAATCAGCTTGTAATGGGATTCAATTATTTAAAAATGAGAAAGATATAATACGATTCCTTCACAACGGTGCTACCTCCTTCTCTCACCCTTCTGTGTCTTGCGCTTCTCTTTCTTTTCATCTTTTAATTGCTTCTGTTTCTCTCTGTAATGTAAAGAAATATTAATTATACTTTTTTGTCGCAATTGCATAATGAAACACGAAATTTAAAAAGCTTACCTATCTTCCTTATCTTTTTCTTTCTTTTTTTGACTTTCTAACTTGGCTTTCTCTCGCCTTTCTTTTAGTTGTTGCACTATATTAGCAGCATTCAAATTCTTCTCTATACCAATTTCTTTTCCACCTTCTTCTTCCCCGTCTCCCTCGCTATCCTCTTCATCAGACATCTGACTGTACTGTGCTAATATAGCTTCACGTATTCGTCTTTCTTCCTCTGTATAACTTTTTTGCGTTGTAGTCGGAAGACTCTGCGACTCCAACATACGTGCCAATCTGACATCAACATCTTCTGCTGGAACATTAGGACTGGCAACTGCCTCTTTTGGTAACCATTCTGCCCAAGCGCTTAAGATTTCAGTGACATGCTTGCTTATATTATCTTCCTATAAAGGAAAGATTTCAAAATCTTTATCCCCTTATAACGCTTAAACATTAACGCTTAGTTAAAATGGATCAATAACACTTTCAGATTTCATTCCATAAGCGTGGATAATTATCACATATGCATTCGTACTCTCACATAAAATATGTAAAAAAAAAAAATATATATATATATATATATAAATATATGTTATTACTAATGCATTAAGGAATAAACAAAATAGGAAATACTCTCACAGGATCATTCTGAGAACATCATTTTGTCATATAAAACGAAAACTTATGCTAATAATTTCTTTAAGAATGTACATGCTTAAGCACCATATAAAAACATAGCTTCTGCTATTTTTGACCGGCTAACTTTTCTCATCTACTAACACCAAGCACATTCTAACCTTACAATCCGTGTCGTCCTCACCGTTATGCCCGCAAGTATGCTTTCAAGCGCCTCGATTTTTTCATCCTCCGTTTCATCTCCTTCCAATATTCCTTTAATGTACGATCCGAAAACACCCTCGTCCGTATTTAATTCTTGTAATTTTGTGTTTAACCAGGTATCAAACGAATTCGTTGCGACCGCCATGTTCGGCGTTTTCCGACACCTCTGATTGGTAATAATCCGGTAGATAGCGACAAATTTACTTGCAACGATTTCAGTAGACATTAATTATCAAGTTTTTATTTACTTAAGTAAAATTTTACCCTTAAATTCATCACTGCGCAGGAGCGGTTAAATAACTACATTTTTATTTTTATTATTTATTAAACAATATTACTTATCTCTAATCATTCTTTTTTTTCGTGAAAATAAAATTTCATTAATTTCATATATTGCACGGTCTTTTATTATATAAAAAATATAAAAATAAATTATAATTATGCATATCTAATTGTGTTCGATTTACGAACACGACAAACTTTGCCAATATGTATTTATTGAAATAAATAAAAAGATTATGTATTGATTTTTATCGAACGCGTTCTTCGTTTGCTAAAAGTAAGATTTCATATCCTTGTACAATTGTTTCTAGTAATCTATTTAAAGCAGTTCATAGATAGTATTTCTTTCTATTTCATAACCCTTAATGTAAATGTAAAATCACGCGTTTAAATTTAATTTCATTAGAACAGTAAATAGAGATTTAATAAAAATAAATAAAAAATTCAGTTGAAAAGTGCATCTCTGCGAACTGGACGATTTGTATGTTAGGCTATTGTATCACTTGATTGTATGATTAATGTAGTTTTCTTTTGGTTACAGGTGATCATCGTTAAATTTATCATCTACTCGTTTTTTAATTTTCTTCTACTTTTTAAAATATATATGTATAAAAAACGCATCTCTGAAGGCACAAACGTATTTAGATACTAAAAATTAAATATAATTATTTTAAATTTTCTTACACAATATAACTATACTACATATACTATAAAAGAATATTGTATTCTTTAATAGTATTGTACAGTCATCGCATTAAGTACATATTATCGTCCAATGGTGGTCCCAATGGTAACAAAAATGATGCTGGGTAGATAAAAAAGGGGACTTGTGAGTTTCCATATACTTCACCACAAAAAAGTTGGCATAGAACCGCAACAGCAGAAAAAAATGAAAAAATGAAAATATTTACCTATTGTTTATACATTATGAACAATTAACTTATTTCTTTTCACTACCTTATAGGTTGTTACTTTGGAAATCAATTTTAAATATATACCCTGTAGGTATACCAACTTTACTCTCATTTTTTTCTAAGTGTGCTTGCGCCTTGACTTTGTGGTTGCACATGCGTATAACATATCTCCCAGTCATGACGTCGCCATTTCATAATTATTCAAAGTGTAATAATTATTTTCAACTAATTAACGATAAATAAAAAATATTTGATACAATAAAGTTGAGCAAATAGTGTGCAAATAAGAGCACTTATTCATTTTTTTCTGCTGTTAAGGTTCCTTAGCAGCGTTCCTACGATTTTATGATTGGTAAAATGTTTTTTTGACAGTCGGTAAGACAAGAAACTATCTTACTGATAGTCGATTAAAATGGAATTTATTTTTTAACTTGATTATGACAACATCAACAACGACGACAAGAAAGAAAACTAAATTCTATTTCACCCGCCTTGAATTAAAAGTTATGAAATAGAAAAAAATACTATCTATGAACTGCTTTAAATAGATTACTAGAAACAATTGTGCAAAGATATTATTATGAAATCTTACTTTTAGCAAACGAAGAACGCGTTCGATAAAAATCAATACATAATTTTTTTTATTTATTTCAATAAATACATATTGGCAAAGTTTGTCGTGTTCGTAAATCGAACAATCAGATATACATAATTATAATTTATTTTTATATTTTTTATATAATACAAGATCGTGCAATATATGAAATTAATGAAATTTTATTTCCATGAAAAAAAGAATTATTTGAGATAAATAATATTGTTTAAAAAATATTAAAAGAAAATAATTAGGTTATTTTATGTAATGTCTACTTTTAGATCATACTTTTGGCAGATCACAGCGCCATCTGTTTTAGTAGGCTACCTTCGTCAGTCTGCTCGCATTCTGCAACGTATTTGACTGGTTATTTTAGCGAATTGTCTTCGCGTAAAAATGAATGTGATCGCGAGATCTGCAAATATTTCACCGTATTTGAAATCGACGGTGACAGTTGTTTCAAATGGAGCAAGAGCGGTAGCACCGACTGGTAAAGTTCAAAGACCAGCAATTGTCGTCCTAAGTCCCGTCACGCCTATGGTCAATGATACTTTACAACAGAACATTATTTCTGGAGTTGTTAGAGTGAGCTCAAGTATTTCAGGTAGGTACTGATGCATTTCGTCTATGCGTGAATTGTGATTTTCCAAATTCATTGATAAATTGAACTTTTTCATTTGATTATATAATCATTGCAGTATTGTACTTTAACTTGTACATATAGATTTATTTCTATAGATAATGAAGCAAATATGAAAAGAGGGTTTTATTTTTATACAGTTTGTTTGTGGTTCCTCTTGCACACATTTATAAATATATTAAATTTATATTTCTTTTACAGCTCCCACGCGAATACATCAGACTCGTGGAGCTCACTCTGACATTCGAGTTCCAGATTTTACTGCGTATCGCAGAGATGATGTTAAAGATCCAAATGTAGATAGTCGTGAAAGTGCTGCCTCGAGAAAATCATTTTCTTATCTCTTAACAGCAGGTAGAACCATTTTATTCATTTAGAATATATGATAGAATAATTTTTACATTATTTCATTTGATTTGTAGGTACTAGTTTGGCTGCTGTTTATTCCACTAAAACAATAGTCTATGATATTGTGATGACGATGAGTGCAGGTGCTGATGTATTGGCATTGGCAAAGATCGAAGTAAATCTTGATGATATACCGGAAGGAAAGAATGTAGCATTTAAATGGCGTGGCAAGCCTATATTTATCAGGCACAGGTATGACACTTGTATAGATACATTTTTACATATGCGTACATTATTCAAGTCTTTTGTTTAATGTATTGGTAATATCGTATAAATAAGTATATCATATAAAACATAGGCGGTTTTTAAAATTTTCCATTTCTTAGAACGCAAGCTGAAATCTCTAAAGAAGCTAAAGTTGATGTAGCCTCTCTTCGTCATCCGCAACATGATACTGATAGGACACAGAAACCAGAATGGCTAATTGTTATCGGTGTGTGCACGCATTTGGGTTGTATACCTATTCCCAATGCCGGAGATTTTGGTGGTTATTATTGTCCATGCCATGGTTCTCATTATGATGCCAGTGGTAGAATCAGAAAGGGTCCTGCTCCTTTAAATCTTGAGGTTCCACAATACACTTTCAAAGAAAACATAGTAACTATCGGTTAATGATGGTTCGGTCTGTGTAGTAATAAATCGAAAATATTTAATAGAATATTCAGCAAATTGAATTCTTTTCCTAAGAATAGGATATAATGAATTAATAATGATTTATTAAATACGTATAGTGACATTTCATATATTATGAAATGCCCAAGTGTATTAACAGAAACACTTTACGTGTATAATATTAAAGTTGTACAAACTCTATAATAAAAAAGAAAAGAAGACATGTAGAGGTTAATCGTTCACATATAATTCGTCGATTTAATATTATTTATAAATTTGGTAAAAGATCTATTTACAAGAAGAAGAACCGAGTGGCTTGCTGCCGGAGGAATGAACGTTCATTGTAACATTCGATAGGTAAAAAGAAATGAAATATATACCTGTAAAGTATTATACAAAAAGTTTGATTTCATTGAGAAATAAATAAACT
Source organism: Polistes canadensis (assembly GCF_001313835.1). NCBI lineage: Eukaryota > Metazoa > Arthropoda > Insecta > Hymenoptera > Vespidae > Polistes > Polistes canadensis. The sequence goes on from NW_014569583.1 coordinate 1,039,015, forward strand.
AACATTGTTAGAAGAAAGAACTTCCCTCAGAAGACTGTCCAAAAAAACCCGCGTCGCGAGTTTATACATCAAAATAGTTCCTGCTTCCGCAAGATAGCGCTGCGAACGTTCTTAAGGAGAAACATGCTTGTCCTTTCGGCGTATGTGACAAGGGGCGTCCACGAGGCTCCCAATCCATCGTTTTTCAGTTTCCCTCGCTGCTGGCAGCGTACGGACGGTGATAAGAATTGAATTAGTCGCTCCGTCAAAATTCTTTTTCGACAAGTCACGCGTTATCAAAGAAAGTTTCGATTTAAATGAAACCTCGAGCTTGCCGCTTTTTCTATGACGTTTCGAAATAAATGATACATATTAGCGAAAGGGTGAGAGAAAGATAGGAGGGAAAAGGGAGAATTACGATGCATCGTTCCCACGTTTCTTCTTGTCAACGGGTCGCGGTACGTCGTGAAAGGGTTAAGAAGTGAGCTCGAGATTTCGAGTGGAAGAAAGGAGCTAAGGGTTACGTGAGAAGAGGTGGAAGGACGAATGAAAGAAGCTGCCACCAACTTTTCGTAAGTCTCCTACTTAACTTATATATAAATATATATATATACATATTTATATGTATATATGTATATGCTACTATTTTGTATTCTATCAATTTTATAGTTCGAATTTTAAATGTACTTCCACTTGCTATCCTTTGATATTTGCCGGTCTGTTTCGTTTGACAGTTGTTCATAAAATTTAGGCTGTCACCGATGAGTAGCTTCCTACGACCTAAATCCGCGCTTTCGAGATTCGAAAGTGCGATGAGCCCGCGTTTCTTCCTAAACTTCAACATTTATACGTATGTGTGTGTGTATAGACTCGTGTATTATTCCTTTGACGTAATAGATATAAGAGCGCCTGTCATCAATATTCTTAATATATATGCACACATATGTGCATATATGCACATGCATACTATGCCGTGAACGAACATGCAATAATGCACCTATGTATCGAAAGAATAACAAATGAAATATTTTCAATTCTTTTAGAGTTATAAGAAAAAACGCATTTCCTGTTTTTCACAAATATTATTTTTTAATCATATTTTAATTCGTCGAGGAAAAAAAAAGAAAATGGACGTGCACTTGATTAGATCCGGTGTTTGGTAGTTATCATTTTAATTCACTTAGTAACCAATGAAAAAATATTTTAATTATTATTCCGCATAAATTTTACGTTTTGCATATACTTCAATTTATTTTCCTGAAAATGTATAATAAATATTCGTTAGAATTACATTGATTATTGAATAAAAATACGAGTAATTTAAGCGTACACGTGTAGAAATGGAAATATGTAAGTTATACAAATGGAACAAAAGGAACGTAGAATGTTAATATATATCGCATAAATATTTATTCGAAAATGCACTTTTGTAATTAAAACTTTATCTTTCGTCTTGGTTTGACATGTAAATAATTATCGTTGTTCGAGAAAAATGTTGTTAGTCATTATTCGTTTTGTATTAAATAAAATAAAAATAAAAAAGACCACAAGCAACGAAAAAAAAACATGCGATGAGGTCAAAGATAACCGAACGGAATGTTGTTAATTTGAAATGTTTCAAAATTAGAAATCTAATTCTAAAAACACATTATCCTATGTATAATATATATATTAACACGAGATAATATATATATATATATAATAATATATTATATAATATTTCAAATTTACGAACGTTACATGTTTTTTTTGTCTAATTTTACGAATAAGTAATAATGATTAAGAGAAAGAAAGAGGAGAGATATTTTTGCGTTCTGTTCGTAGAATTGGTAGAAAAAAGTAGAAATTCATAGAGTCCCTTATTTCCTATTGAAATAAATATCATTAAATAGGTATTACGTGAAATATCATGAGAATTATTTCTCATCGTCCTTCTCTTTCTCTCTTTCTCTCGCTCTCTCTCTCTTTCTCTTTTTTCTTTTTTTTTTCTTTCTCGGAATGACAAAGCTTGTGTTTATCATATCGCGAACGTTGAAGCTTCAAAATCGTATTTAAGGATTCGACCGTTCTTCTAGCTTCTAACGATGACATTCCGACAAACGCGTTATATGTTGTAGTAAATACATACAACACCGGTGGTGTATTTATATACTAAATGCGTGTTATGTATATATATCCTTGTGCACGTTCCCCGAATGACTTTTAGAGAGACATACATACCAAACAGAGTTTGCATCTTTCTACTCGGCAGTAGAGATTACGGTATCTCTTTATACGCATCTTTCAGTCTTTCAAAGGTAAAATTCTATTTGACTTTCATAATTAATAAAAAGAAAGAGACATAAATTTCTTCTTAGTTTTGAAACCGAAACGAATCGTGTGTCGGTGCTAAGTATTCTTATTGTTGTTAAGAACGAGGATAGAAAGAAAAGTAGAAGAAGAAGAAGAAGAAGAAATTAGAATCGTCATTGCATTGAGAGATCTCGGGTAAGATAACAAAGACATTTTTTGTGACAATAGTTGTGTTGTTCGTTTCTATTCTTAAATAACTTGCGCAATTAATAATTATCTTCTCTATATATCATTATATCGAGTATCGTAAATTTAAATATTAGATAAAGATAACGAGCAAGTGTAAAGTTATGGATGAATATATCGTAGGACACGGAAATATCGAATTATTTTGTAGAAAATCGATAGAGATATATTTTTCACAAGAGATGTTATTACTAGGTCCTTCGCAAGGATCGATCTTTCGATATAACGCAATAAAAGTGCAATAATACAGAGGAGAAAGAGAAAGAAAGAGAGAGAGAGAGAGAGAGAGAAAGAAGTGATCGCAATTTATTCATAAGGAAGGAGGATATAATATTTCCTCGCGCGAACGCTTGCACGTGTAAATGTTTCTCCATCTTCTTTTTTTTTTTTTTTTCGTTCATGCTTCTAATTCTTTATGCAGCCAAGAAAAGAAAGCAAGCGAGGAAGTTCGCAGTTGGTGGAATGCACGGAAGGGACGTTGCAGAATCCAGTTCGAGCTCTCTTCTTCTTCTTCTTCTTCTTTTAGTTTGAGCCTGTCGGATTTCGCTTTTGTGTTATGCATATGACCGAGTAGAATACATAGAAGTAAAAGTAGAAGAGAGATGGATGGATGGATGGTATACTCGAGTTTTCGGACACAAGTACTCTACGCACGTGTGTGGTGTAGTGTGTTGTACGCGCGCGCGCGCGCGTAAATTGCGTTTGTGCGTGTGGCGGGAAAAGCGAATAGGACACACGCACGAAGAGACCTTCACCGGCTAAGAGAGAATCAATAGATGTGCGCGTTGCATCTTTGCGCTAGCCCTCTCTCTATCTCTTTCTCTCTTTCCTTCTCCCTTTTTGGGTATATACCGGCACGCGCAGCAGCACACCCTTTTCCGCTCCTGGTTCGCCGTAAAAGCTCCTCGACCTTCTGCTACCTACTCGCGAGAGCTTCACTTTCTCCTTCTTTCCAATATTTTTCTTTTATTTTTCTTTTTTTACTTTTTCTTTTAAGCCCCCTCCCCCTCCCCCACCACCACCACCACCCCAATTTTTTTTTCTCTCTCTTTTTATTTTTCTTCCTTCCTTCCTTCCTTCCTTCGTTTTTCCACAACGTCCATGTTTACGCCAATTTTTTCTTAACTCCCTAATCGATGATTCCTCGAAGACGTCATACAACGACGTAATACTAATCGTTTCAACAGAGAAAAAAAAAAAAATAATTTCGATTTTCCTTTATTATCCTTGTGCGCGCGGTATAGAAATATTTTCTAACGATTCAAATCGTAGTTTCGAAACATACAAAAATGATTTTTACAACTGGGACTGCAAAGTTATATTGCTCTTTATTAATTACAAATAGAAAGAAAATGATAGAGAAAAATGTCATATGGCATAATACGTTATAACTTTTTCTATGGATGCACCTATGCAACCTACCAACTGCAATTGCACTTTATTATTTTAATCCAACACTATTTTTCTTTTTTCTTTATCCTACGTCTTTAAAGATATCGACATTTCTCGATTAAACATTGGCTTGTATTTTTCTATTCAGGATAAAAAAAGGAATCAATTGTTTAACATAGAAAAAGAAATCAAAGAGAGTAATCTGCAATTGCAGCATCCGTCATGTAGCATCGGTGCATTCGCATAAGAAAAATAAGAAGTTAAAATGTTATTATGCCATATGTGATTTGTTTCAACTTTTATTTAATAACGAGCAACACCTTGTCCCAGTTTAAATGATCACCCTGTACAACAAAAGTTTTTCATACATTTTCAACAATGTCATTAACGCGCTCGTCACGTGACATTCATTTCGCAATATTGAGTCCAATTGTTGTGATAGCGAAGTGAACTAGTCGAAGATCGTATCATCGGCAGTACACGGCGCATAAATCAAGATACATAAGCGGATAAAGGGCTAATTCCCACGTAGCCGGCACAAAATGGAGTAATTTCGTCTACTTCATCCTTATATATATACATATACATATATACGCGTGTATATGTGCGTATATATGTGTTCCAACGAACCGCGTATCCTCCACCCTCACCTACTCTCCTGTTTTCTGTCCTCCCCCTTCCCCTTCGAGCCCTCCCCCACCCCCCATGACATCGATCGTTCGCGAAGATACAACACCGCGTCGAGAGCATACCAACTCGTTCTCTTTCGTTTGTCCATTGAATTATTTAAATGGAGGATCGTCCGCGTCTGTGATCGACCACCCCTCTCTTTCACGCTTTTCTTTCCCTCGATTCGATCCAACGGCAGAATATAACCTCGTCATTCTCGTTAATAACAACTACATCGAAAACTTCATTTTTAGTGAATTATAATATTTTGAAGAAAATAACCAGAAACATCTCTTCTTGTCGTTGTTTTTTTTTTCTTCTTTTTCTTCTTCTTCTTTTTTCCCTAATCGTTATTATTAATTATCTCCAGATATTTTTAAATCGAATTATCTACGAGGATAATAGTTGAATTTCAATGAATACGTATATATATACAAGGTAATTTTGAGAACTGGGACGTGTTATTGCTCTTTTTTAAGTAAAAATAGAAGGAAAAAGAAATTTGACAGAGCAAAACATCATATGGCATAATATGTTTTAAATTCCAATGGCTTTATTTTTTGTACGGATGCACCGATGCACCCGTCAGTTGTAATTGTACTTTATTCTTTAATGCAACCCCATTTGTTTTTCTTTCAAACTAATCGATTTCTTTCTTTTTTATCCTGCGTATCAAAATACAAACGAAATGTTATCGAAATGTTAATATCTTACGAGAATATTTGACGTTTTATGCATACAAGGTGTCTAAGGTTTTTTTTTTTTCATAAAAACATTATACATAACGTATTTTACTCTAAAAAATAAAAAAGAAATGTTGTATAAATATAGGATTATATTTAAAAGCTTCATTCAAAAGTTATAATATAAATTGTAAAACTATTTAAATGTATTGTTCAAAATGTTGCCCGCCTACGCGAATACAAGTTTGACGTCGTTGTGGTTTATTGTTTCTAATATGACGATTTTCTCGTAGATTTCTATTAATTTCTCCCGCTGCATCGTTAATTCGTTCTACCATAACATCAAATCTAGCTATCTCAGTTGCATAAACTTCTTATTTTAGTTTCTTCCAAATAAACAAATAAAAATCTATTAAGTTGGTCAGGTATAAGAATACGTTGAATCACTCGAAGATAGTAAACAACGTCGTTTTCGAAGAACACATTTAAACAGTTTTACAATTTATATTATAACTTTTGAATAAATCTTTAAATGATCTATTTTTGTATTATAACACATTCTATTTTTGTGTCTTATTTTTGAACGTAGAATAATTACGAAGAAACTTAACACCCTTTATATTATATATATATATAAAATAAAATTAATAAATAATGAAAATTAATAAAAATATATATTTGTATTTATATATATACATAAATGTATATACGTATCTTTATTCCATTGAGAATCTAAGAAGAAGAATAAAGTAGGTGGTGCGTAGAGGTTAAAGCATAGAGAAATATCGACTTTAAAGATCCTTGCCGATATCGAGGCAAGAGCCTGGTTGCTGGTTTGCCGGAGGGTGGCGACGTAGGGGATGCGTGGAACGTGTACGCACGGAAAGTCACGTCAAGGTTTGGAGGTCGATAGGACGTTCGAAATCGAAGTCGAGATAGAAGGAGCTTCGAGACTGGCGAAAGTGACGTAATGTAATGGTAGTTGTAATAAAATAGTCGTTTGAAAGCGTGTGGGTGGTAGTTTCGGATAGTCTTATAATCAACCGTAAGATTGAGAAGGAAAGTGTGAGATATAGTACGATCAACAGTGTCAACGAAAGTGAAAGAGAGGGAAGAGGGAGAGAGCGAAAGAGAGAGAGAGAGAGAGAGAGAGAGAGAGAGAGAGAGAAAGAGAGAGATAGAAGTAAATATTGTACAGGTGAAAGTGAAGCGAAGGTGGTCGAGTTGGAAGCAACATTCGAGGGAGGGTGAAAGGAGGTTAATGATTAGTTCTTCCGAGGTCGGGGGCTGTTGCCGGGTGCAGGTTGCTCTGCCTCCTCTTTTCTTCCTCCCCCCCCTCCTTTTTCACTTTCTCTTTCTCTCTTACTCTCATTCTGCCAGTTCGTACTCGACGCACTTCCCCTCTGACGCTCTTCAACCCCCTTCGTCCTTCTCACTGCTTCTGCCAACCTCCAAAAATTTAGGCCCTACCTACCACCACCGGCGCAACTATACTACTCCACTCTGATCGGGTATGAGGGCTTGCAAGGTTGTTCTCCCCTCCAGTAAAACTTTGCTCAGGACCGTCACAAGTTTATCACGTGCCATTATCACATCGCCAATATCAAAACATTATTTTATTCTTTAACTTGTTGCATTTATATATTTTTGTTTAAAACATCGTCATCTTCTTACCTTTTTTTTCTTTTCTCCCGTAGATATATTTTCGAGTATTCGATTATTTTCAAAGAGTACATTCTTATTTGTTAATAGTTTATTTTTTATTTTTTTGATGAAACGAAAATGTATCTATCCTAATTCGAATTGTAAAAACGTAATGAAATCGTTATATCTTTAAAAAAAAGAAATTACCATGCTTGGTAATTTGGACGTCCGGCAATATGTTTTCACGCTTATCGACAATGTCGTTGATACTCCGAAATGAAACGATTCGGTGTCACCTGCCTCATTTGATTAACAAATATCAAAAGAAACACTGACTGTCGTTTCTAATGGTTATAGAAAGTATAGCCTTTATGCTAGATAGAAAACGTGCATATTAAAGGTGCGCTTTTAGTTAAATCACAAATTTTTCTCGTCGATAAAAAGAGTTATAAATATATATATATAAATATAATTATAAAAATCATGGTATTTTTTTTTGTTTTGATTTCAACAATACTTTTTCCATCCGACCAATATCGTATTCTCCAATTAATAGTTAAATCAAATTGAAATCAAAATAATAGGACGGAATCTACGTGGTATAAAATATCGATCGAGAGCAAAAGAAAAAGAAGGAGAAGAGTCATTTTTTTTTTTTGTCGAGTGCGATAAAGGAAGACAAGGACAAGTAGAGAAATAAAAAAAAGATAGGGCAGATAAGAAAGAGGAGGGAAAAAGTCGAGATGATGATGGTGCGCCGCCCCTTGCAACGTCAGCCCTGGCTCTGAACACCATCCCACGGATGGAGAGAATCGGTCGGAGGACTTTCTAGCGAAAGTGATGGTTGTGGTGGTTGTGCGTGGAAAGGAAAGGAAAGGAAAGAAAAGGAACGCGCGAAGGGATGGTAAAGCAAGGCAAGGCATGGCAAGGGATGGGAAGGGAAGGGAAGGGAAGGGAAGGCTAGGCAGAACGCAGGGTAAGGCAAGGAAAGCAGCAACAGCAGCAGCAGCAGCAGCAGGAGCAGTGGGGTGAAGAAAGGGAGAGAAAGAAAGAGAGAGAATGCGTGGCGGGGGTGGCTAGGTCTGGGTTCTGGACGGTGGAATCGTAGGTGGAGGTGGCGGGAGAAGGTTGGTTGGTCGTTCGGAGGACGTCGTTGACGACGTCGACGACGACGATGAGGAGGACTACAACGACGTTGGAGGAGGCGGTGGGTATAACCTTGCAACCCTCTTGCGTACGTTGAGGAAGGGGAAATGACAGGAATCCCGGGAGAAAGAGAGAGGTAGAAAGAGGTGGTAGCGCAGTGGTGGTGGTGGTGGCGGAGGTGGTAGTGGTGGTGGTGGTGGTGGTGGTGGTGGTGGTGGTGGATTGAAGGCAGTAGTCAGGGGTGCAGCCGCACAGGGCGGTAGTAACGGGCGTGACGTAGTCGGTGGAGGATGTACGCCCCTGTCAGCGAGGGTACCAGCAACCAACAACCAGTCCTGGTCAATTCATGGTGGTTTCATCCGCCAGGTAGAACGCAACACCAACAACGTTTTCACCTGTTTATTCGCGAGCGCCATTATTTTTGATTAACAAAAACAATAATAAAAATAGAATAAATAATTGTCGCGAGAAAACTCTCGATCGTCGATCGATATTACGATTAAAACTACGTATTATTATTATTATTATTATTATTATTATTATTATTATTATTTACACGATATGTTGGTGGTGATTGATTATTACATGGTGGATCTTACCACCGGATGGTATTAACGAAATTATCCAAGAGGATCTACGATCGAGTGTATGAGGGAGGAGGAGGAGGAGGGATAAGGACGTGCGCGAGGCGTAGACGTGTGAGTAGTTTGATCATTTTGAATAGGAGATTTATTCAATTTGATGATCATTTTAATATTTTCATTCAATTCGTTCCGATCAAGCTCAGGTCCAAACCCGTTAAAAGTACTCTTACGGTTCCTGAGATATTACATGCTTACTTCGACACGAACCTTCTGCATTACATGCACGTGCTATGCTCACGTAAGAAGCACACGCAAATACGTGCACCGCGCATAACGGTATTTGACGGGAAGTTAGGCTTATTTCATGGCTTGATAAACAACTTACGTCTACTTTTTCGTTTCTTTTTATTTTTAAATAGCGGACAAAAAGTCTCTCAGAAACGCGTTCCTTCCTTTTCACTCTTTATTCCATGGAAAACGCTAACGATCTCCGATTTAAAGAAATTTATTACTGCGTGCTCGTTTAGAGTTCCAAAGCAAAAAGACGTTCTTATAGGAGTTTGTTAAAAGAGAGAAGGAAAAAGGAAAAAGGATGCTTGAATTCCTCCTCTCTTTTAGAATCGTTGGAATGCGACGTAATTTCGTATCTCCCTTTTTTTCAGAACGCATAAACGTTGTTATAAATTATTTCAGATGACAAGTATAAATAACTTCGTTAAAGTACCACCAAAAAAAATATGATACTTTAATCGTAACAATGATCATATTATTCAATTAACTCACAAGACACAACTTTAATTGATCCATAGATCAGACACAAATACAGAAATCATTGAATAAATTAAACGTCCTATATTATTACATCGAAATAAATTCTTATTACGATTTGTGACGATCGCTAATATAAATATAAATTTTAGGGGGAAAGAGATGATCGATCGTAATATTAATCGATTATTATATTCGTAATAATATCCTATCATTGAAATATTCTACAATGTGTGCGATAACCTTAGAGAAGTATTTTAACAGAGAAATCGAACGGCTTGGTATAGATTAGTAATAGGGGCCAGGTTCTCTGTACGTTACCGATTTGGCCTATAAGACTCTTCTCTAACTTAGGGCCGACGTATGAAGAGTAAAAGAGAACGGAGTAAGAGTAAGAGAAAGAAAAAAGAGAAAGAGAGAGAGGAATACGTAAAAGGAAAGAAAGAGTGGGAGAGATGAGTCCGGAGAGAAAGAACCACGGCTAGCTAGTTTCTCTTAGGACAGCAGTACGATTCAGATCAGCGTACGAGTTAGAGACGGTACGCGTTTCTTCTTCTTCGTGTTTAATCAAACAATGAGAGACACTTTCAAAGATATCTAATAGATATTTGAGTTTCCCGCCTTCCAACTATCTCTTATCTTTTTTTATCTCTCTCTCTCTCTTTCTCTATCTATCTATCTATCTATCTCTCTCTTTCTCTTTCTCTTTCGTTCTATTATTTTTTCTCCCGACCGTCAAAAATAAAAAGGGAGGGGAGAGGAAGCCAAGGCTTAACTGCGAAGTTTCTTTCGCGCTCATTCTTCTCTTTCACTATTTTCGTCTCTTTTCCTCTTCTTCTTCTTCTACTTCTTTTTCTTTCTATTTTTCCTACACAGTGATTCGACGACGACAACGATGATGACATTCACGATTCTCGACCTCCTCTCGGTGGTGACATCCCCCATGAAACATTTTCGTGGCTTCGTCTCGACCCCTCTTTCGTATTTTTCTTTTTTTCTCTGAGGGAAAAGAAAGAGAAAAAGAGAGAAAGAGAAAGAGAAAGAAAGAAAGAAAGACATACGCATACACAGAAAGAGACATTGTCGGACGAAGAGATAGAGTAATATTGTACTCGAAGATCTGTGCGGTTAATAATTCCAGTAACGCTTCAGAAGAGAAGAGTATATATATATATATATGTATACATATATATACATATATGTATACGATGACAAGTGCGTAGGTGGTGTTTTCGGGAAAAATAGGGTGTGGAGAACGATCATAGTTATCACGCGAAAAAAGGTGAGTGCGAATTTTCTCGCTCGAATTATTTTCTCTATTTCGTTCGACCATCATTTTCTAACATCATCGATGATTACATTTTTCTTTCTTTTTTTTCTTTTTTGTCAACTTACGAATACGCCAAACTTTCATTCATCGTAGACGTTGTTACGATTTGTTTTTTTTAAATGTAATCTATTTCGAATACGTATTTTTTTTATCGAATACGTCACGCACATTATCTATCGTTCATCGTGTATTCGTTGGACAATAATTTTGCAACAATGTATAGGTACACACACACATATATATATATATATTTTTTTTTTTAAATTTTTTATTTATTATTTCTTCCCTTTAAACGTCGTAAGATTAAAACGATATGGCCGTAAAAAGTGTTTGAGACTCGTCCTCATAATTTTTTGTTGTCGTTGTTGCACCCTCGTTAAACTCGACTGATATCATTCGTTATAACGCGTTCATGCTTTGCTCTTTTCTCTTCAGCGCGTTATCTACCCTGCGGCGATTATTGTTAGGATTCAGAATTCGCTGGACCAACCATTCTCCTCTTCCCTCTTTCTCTATCTTCCTTCTCTCTTTCTATTACTCTGTCTTTTTAAAGGGTTGAGAAATATAGTAGGGAGTAGAGAGAGGGTCGACGATGATCGTCGATGGCGATACGTAGTTTTTGTTGCAGTATCCACTCTATTTTACATCCCCTCCCCGTTCTCCCCTTTCCCCTTACCCCCCCTCTCTTGCTATATTTTTTTACGACCATCATCTCATTCCTCCGTTACGTTTTACAAAAATTCCCATTCCCACATCCTTTTTCCCGTCCTTCCTTTTAACGTTACTCACGTTTTAATAATTTGAAAGGAACTTCAAAGTGTAATGCAATTAAATACGTCTCACGATGGGTAGGTATATGAAATTATTAATTATCACGAATAACGACAGTCCATCGAACTATTATTAAAAATGAAATTCGAATATAATAGAATAGTCGCTAAACGGATCGAGTTATGGCAAAACGGAAATGCGGTTTTTTTCTTTTTTTTCTTTTTAAGTTTTATCTGCGTGGTCGCACAAGATAGAAAGAAAGAAAGGGACCTCGCGTAATGGAATAAAACGCGAAAAGAGAGAGAGAGAGAGAGAGAGAGAGAGAGAGAGAGAAAGAGAGAAAGAGAGAGAATGAAGTTACCGGGTACGGGGTAACTTAATGCATTAATGCAGTTTTCTTTCTGCAGGAAAAGCGGACGTAGTAACGTTGTTATACCATGTCCTGCGTTGTTGCCTCTTCGATTCTATCTTCATTAACCAAATTCACGTATTTTTTTCTTCCTATACGTCGCGTAGTTTCAAGAACGGTGATTTTACTCGCGCGGTTATTTTTATTCTTTTTTCTTTTTTTTTTTTTCATCTTTCGATAAAATACAGCGAAACATATTCTTTCCTCGAAATAGAAACGATGAAATAATAATAATCGTTATCGCGCGAATTGACGACACAAACCAACGGCGAATCTGGACGATAGGGAGGATGAATAAAAAATAAAATAAAATGAAAAAAGAATAGAAGAGAGAGAGAGAGAGAGAGAGAATAGAAAAAAAAAGATCGATGATTCCTCCTCCTCCACCTCCTTTTCCTCCTTTTTCTATCTGTGTTCTGCCACTTGGCAATTGAGAATCGTCGAAATCGTCATCGTCATCGTCATCATCATAAGTTTTACGTCTAGTAATAATGCGGCGCGCCCAATTTGCACGGCTTTCTGATCTTTCCGCGAAACGACGAAAATTCTTACAACCCAACCCAACCCGACGCGGCCTGGCCCGGCCCGGCCGGCCCTGTTGCGATAATTTTTCGCTTCGTTCGTTCGACGCGATGACATAATACGCGCGCCTGCCATAAAAGATTCACCGTAATACCGTGGTCGTTCTCACGCGCGCATATGACACTCTCTCTCTCTTTCTCTCTCTCTCTCTCTCTCTCTCTCTCTCTCTATTCCTCTCATTGCTTCTCTAGAAACGAGCGCAATACGTATTCTCTTTAATATACGCATAATATACACACTTTGTGAAGAGAGAGAGAGAACGCTCGCGCGCAACCTACGCTGCATCGTGCGTTAAAAATGCGCGTGCGCGCGAGTCCGCTTTTCGGCGCTGCAGCTTACACATCATATATCATACATAAATACATACATACATAAATACATACATTCATACATACATACATTCATACATACGAGAGAAATCCTACCAATTCTATCTATTTATTTCTTTCTCTATATAGACATATTTTTCGTTCCTCTTCACTCTTCACCAACCCTCGTAGTAGATGTTTACGTCGTCATCATCGTCGTCGTCGTCACCGTCACCGTCGCCGTCGCCGTTGCCGTCGTTGCGGCGTCGTCGTCGTCTCTTTCTCTGTCTCTCTCTCTTTCTCTTTTCGTGTGCACAGAAAGGAGAATGCGTATATATGTATGTATGATGATGCGTGTGTGTGTACTAGCAGCAGCAAGGGACGCGCGTGCGGCCCCGCAGCGACCTTGAGCCTCAACAACCCCCCACTCTTTTAGGATCGCGTCAACGGCGCCGCCAGCATTTCCCCCACTCTACTCGATTTTACTACATCCCCACCAATGTTTGCTGCTCCTCGTGTCGGTTCTACCCCCACTCTGAATCCATCCATCTCTCTATTCCCACCACCTTTTGGACATGGCTCCATAAAGGTGTCTCCCGTGCGAACCCTCCCGCAGATTTCTTCTTTTCTCCCTGCCTGACTCTTGCTATCTCTTTCTTTCTCCACTCTTCTTCTCTTCTCTTCTCTTCTCTTCCCTTCCCTTCTTTCTTTTTCTTTTTTTTTTCTTTTTCTTTTGAATCACCTATGAAGAGAAAAATTCGTCGTAATTATTTATTTTGCAGCACTCGCGATGATCGTCAGATTCAATACCAAATCCGGCTAGTAGTGCATGGATGAATTTTATGCGAATTTATAATAGTAACGTGGCTATAATAATTAGACTCTTATTTTTCATTGAGAAAATAACGCTCTGCATCATGAGTTTTTTCTTTTTTTTACTTCTTGTTTTATATATATTTATTTTTGTTTCTTTCTCTCTTGCAAGAGACTTCCAACAACGAGTCTTCTACCTATCCGTTTCTTATAATTTTATCTCGTTGATACGTATTGCATCGTGAATAAACTGACTCTTCCTTTCTCTCTCTCTCTCTCTCTCTCTCTCTCTATCATAAGGAGATTCTATTTTTATGCTTCACGTGGTATTGCGAAATCTTCGAAACTCTCACAAAAAGTACGTTTGTTTATCGTATCTGTCTTACGTAATTTTATAACTTCATACTTTGTTTTTAATAAAGGAATTAAAAGAAAAAAAAAAACATTGAAAAAGAATGATTGACAGAATGAGATGCTGTTTGCGTTTGCCGTTGGTGCTGCTGCTGCTGTTGTTACTGCTGCTGCTGTTGTTACTGCTGCTGCTGTTGGTTGATACATACCTACACCAAACGAATTCCTTCGAAGACGAACAGGGTCGTCGTTTCCCTTCGTGTGTTCGCAGAAATGAACGATACTTTTTTTTTCTCTTCTTTTTCTTTTCGGCTGTTTATAATAGACGTGACGTAACGTGCGGTAGCCCACATCGCACTTCCGTGCCGGAAGGCTCTCCGGGGTCTGAGACAACGACCCAACAACCAGTCGAAGCCGAAGCTAAAGCCAAAGCCGTTCCTAATTCTTTCTATATACACTTTCTACATAGGTGGGATACACTTTGTTTTTCGATCGTTCGAAAGACCATAATAATAATATATATATATATATATATATGTATATATATATGAATATTTTTGTCACGAGCCATTTTACGAGGAACACATATGCAACTTATATTATACGTTAAAACTTTTCTCTTCTCTTCTCTTCTTATTCTATACTCTCTTAAAGAAGAAACTTTTTCGTTTAAACGATGACGACAATCTCCCGTCTTTTTACGTAACGATGTGACACCGCGTGTTTTGGTTAAAATCATATTTGCGGTTACCTGTTTTCGAAAATGTCGATGTCTAATCTACGTCATCCGAAGCTTGGATAAATAGAGAATATGTGAGGGAGTATAACGAATATGAAACAAATCGAATTGATAATTTGGCGTATTTTATTCAAAACACACGTTACGTGGATTCATTTTCTTTTTTTTTTTTTTACACACGACAAATACTAGCCCCGATATGTATTAATTAAACAATATCCGAGCACGTGTATCAATTGACGTTAAATTCGTTTTCTTACGATCGTCCAGATCGTGCATTTGTGATCGTTGTTACACTCGTTTCAAGGTACGACGAGTTGTGCCGAACTTTTAATGACGTAATAAGCCGATATTGTCTTATGCCGAAGTAAACGAGAGTCTGATTTGTTAAAAAGAAAGACGTAGTTGATCGAAGAGAGAAAGATCAAGAATATTTTTCTTCGTGGAGACCTAATCTCATGCGAGAGAGAGAGAGAGAGAGAGAGAGAGAGAGAGATAGATAGATAGAGAGAGCGAGATATCCTAAGAGAACAAGAAATCGGAAGCCACTGGCGCTAGAAATCCGCATTTCGGCCCTGGCACGTGTTAGAACGAAAAGTAGCGAATGGTGGGGATTCAGCGATACCTTAGAAGTATTAGAGGGGGTATGATAGAGAGAAAGAGAGAGAGAGAGAGAAAGAGAGAGAAAGAGAGAGGAGACACCACCAAAGCGTACCCAAAGTCATAGCCTTAAGCAGTCGCCCCACTGTCGCCCCCACCCTCTCTAAAAAAGTCGAATCGTGCGTTCCTCCTATCACCTCCCTCTTCTTCCTCCTCCTTCGCCATCTCCTCCTCCTCCTCCTCCTCCTTCTTCTTCTTCATCTCTCTATCTCTGTTTCTCCCTCCCCTCTCTCACGTCACTCTACCACCACCGAAAACCGCTGCCAACGCTGTGCCGAAACCATCGAACTCATACTATTTCGTCCAACCGCATTTGCATCAGCACCGATGACCCATATTCACGTTCTTTTTCTTCGCGACGCGTCCTCCTACTCGTCGAATCCTTCCTATATTTCCTTTAAAAAAACTTCTATAACTTTTCTCTCAGTATTTGTTCATTTTTCCTTTACCACCTCTCTTATTATTATATCCTTTATTACTTCCTTCTTCCTCCTTCCCCCTTAACGCTTTCGCGGCCCAAAGTTTACTTCGAATAATTTGTGCGGGAAAAAGCGCGGGAACTTTGAAATTTTTTTTTTTTTATCGTCGCGATCTATCTCTCTCTCTCGTATATTATTTTATTTTTTGTTGTTGTTATATTTCTTCATTGACGACGTGGTAGTCATCGTCATCGTCATCGTCATCGTCATCGTCATCGCCGTAATTTGATTGTGTTACTACTCGGCGTTGTTGAGATCGATTTTGTTTTATGTGCGAGTGAAAGGAGTAATAGAAAGAGAGAGAGAGAAAGAGAGAGAGAGAGAGATAGAGAAAGTTTTTCGTAAGGTGGAACTCGATGATATGTGCGCCAAGAGACACGTGTACGCAACATTCTCTGTACATTGATCTTTTCGTTCACAGTGCGATTACGAGAATACGGGAAGAGAGAAGGAAGGAAGAAAAATAGGTGTACTCTCTTCTCGTTTAGAAACGTTACATTTTAAACTGTGAGAAGAGGGAAAGAGAGAGAGAGAGAGAGAGAGAGAGAGTAGTGCGTAAATTTCGTCGTTGAAAAGAATCTCGGCAAGTTTCATGAATAGACTACGCTTATCGGATACATCTTTGTCTTTACATTTGAC